>NC_069504.1:1067504748-1067804748 GCF_027579735.1 Bombina bombina
TGCATATATACACACACACACATATATACATACACACACATATACACTTGAAAATTTCTGGCTCATAATACTGAAATAAATTTAGAAAGCCATGAAGTTTGATAGATCATTGAAATATATTTGAAAACGTGTTTTACTGCTAAAACATTGTCATTTCTGAATTATGCATTTTAAATACCAAAACATAAAAATATAAAACACAGGTGAGAAAAGAAAAAAAGCTAAAGAGCAGTCAATTTTGAAAGCCGAGTACCACCAATGTAACATTTTGGATACCAAGAAGAACTGCAGTAACAAGCAGGGTCCTGACAAATGCCTACTAATGACACATTCTGGAAACCTGAGTTTTCAAGTGTTGCTTCTAGAAAAATTTATATTTTAATACATAGCCTGTACCTGTTTAAAAACTGTCTGGCTAATAAATACAGGTAAGGTCCTCAACTTTGTTTTGCAAAGGTCTAAACCCTCACCCACAAGACATTTGCAGAACACTGCTGCCTATAAACAAATATAATTGGCACAAGTGTATATGCAATCATATGCAAAAGACAAGTAAACTAAAAGCATATCAAATTGTGTATAAAAATAAACAAATTGCTTTTCATAACTAGGCATATTCATTCTTTACTATGTTTCTGGTCAAGGAGGCATTTGGGCCTAAACCAACTATGCCTGTGCCTAGGGCTGCACATTCTGAGGAGTAGTATACGTCTAGCATGATGCCTTCTCACTCAAAACATTTTATTTACAACTATTATCACAAAGCTATGAGCTTCAGCTATCTAGCTAGGGGTAGATGACCTTTCCAACATCCCTTACCTCCAGTCGCAAAAATATCAGCTACAACTGATGGGGTTAACCGTGAAGCACTACCTAGGGAAGCCCAAAAACTTAAATAGACCACTATTCGGCCCAATACTTTAGTGAACAATAACAGTTAATACTTGTTGAGAAATTATAGAACAGTATAACTGAAATATATATAATAAAAACTTATATGGCACAAAAGCTTTGGTCCCTGCAGAGTTCTGGTCCAACCAATCAGGCTCTTCGTGCTATCTTGACCTGGTAGCGCGCATTTGGGAGTAGAAAGGAATAAGAGTGGGACTCACCCTGCACAGTGGCTGTATTAGCTGGTGGTCCAGGAGGTGTTTGTGGGGAGGGCACACTGGGCATGCTGAGGTATCTCTCCGGAGGCGGCAGACAGCGAAGGCACAGGGAGTGCAAGCAAGGAAGCAGGCGGGGGCTGCGGCTCTGAATGTTCAGCCTACAAACGCCGCAAGTCTCCAGCAAGTTCATGGCGGCTCGTTCCCCGCTCCTCTCTTCGGGGCCCTGCCTGCTCTCTGCTTCATTCTCAGTATTTGGAGGGGACACCAAAGGCGTATTTGGTGGAGGAGGAGGCGGTGGTGGCGGCGCCGCCACTTTGTCAGCGGCCTGCTCCATTTGTAAACTCCTCGGGGTTTCTTAGTAATCGAACCCACACAAGTCTCACCGCTTCCGCGGTTTCTAAGTCAGAACTTCTTCCCGACATCCGACAGTCTCAGACACCGGACGCAGACTGAGCGCCGAAATTAGCCACACCTCCTACTGGACTAAACCATTTGTAACACCCCGTCAGAAAACAGGGGGGGTAGAGTCAATAGCAAGCACCTCGGTAGCTTTCAGCAACCCTCTCTCTATAAATTCCCCATCGCTGATAAATGGTTGCTTCCTGCACCCCTTTGTATAAAATTAGGCTTTCTCCCCACCCCGAGCACGTTCTATCTGTGACACGCCCCGTCTCTTTCTCCAAGAGGAAAACCCTCATGAATATTTAACAAGGGGGTGGTGTTTTCTCTTCTACTACTAAGTACAGTAGCGGTAAATATGACGTTGTAGATGAAGATCAAGTTCTTCTCATAGCACAGGTGCTATAATTATAATAGCAGGGAGATGCTTAGTTTATTATGCAACGTAACAAAATATGCTCCTCAACTGAATTAAACGAGTTTTTACCTAGACGTTTGTGTAGTAGCGTCTATAACGTGGTTTAAACACATACAGACGCATATATGTATATATATATCTCAAATGAGGTGTCAAAAAACTACTGTTATGTAACTGCCTGCCAGCGTGCAGTGAATAGCCTACTCAGTCACTGTTCTCTCTATAGCAGTGATTTGCACACCACCATCCCAAAATTTTACAAAATCACACATTGTAGCCTAATACAGGATATATATACAGTATATATATATATATATATATATATATATATATATATATATATATATATATATATATATACATACACACACACTGTACTGTGCTGTCATGCCATGCCTCCTACAAACTATACATGACATATTGACATTCCATTCACAAACAATTGTAATGATTGTCTGTGAATGAATGTCAATGTAAATGATGCCTGATGAGCCTGTCACATACATCACTCACTTTCAAAATTTGAAAGAGGGACACCCCCGCACTGTTGTCAGTCTGCCGCGGCACAGCTGAGGATCTCTCACGGCACACTAGTGTGCCACGGCACACTGGTTGAAAAACACTGCTCTCATAGTTGCCAACATTTAAAAAAAAATTCCAGGGACACTTTGCAGCAGAGCAAGCAGGCGGGTTACTGGAGTATTGACGACCTACCGTTCAACTGCTCCGCCCACTCAGTTCTGCAATCAAAACACACCCATTTGAAAGTAATAGTACAATTTAGACTTATCCATAGTTTATTATACAGATTACAGCACCAAGCTCTTACACCTACCCAGTCTCTGGAACACATTCTGGGCATATGGTTATTTTTACAACACAGCATCAAAATTAGAAAGACAAATAATATGTGAACCCATTCAATAATAATAATAATATTCCATTAGGAATGAATTATATTTAAATAATACACTATATCTATTTATCATCTATCTATCTGTATATGTGTATGTGTGTGTATATATATATATGCAGTACATGCAAACAACAAATGTGCAAAGGAGATTTTCAGGGACATTTCCAGGGACAAAAAAATCCAGGGACATACAACAAAATCCAGGGACTGTCCCTGGAAATCAGGGACTGTTGGCAACTATGTGCTCTATAGCACTATGGGTTTGATGTATCAAGCCTTCTTTACAATTTCTCACAAGAGAACCTGCAGTCAGGATTTATCAAGCAGCGGTCATCCATACCCTCTTCTCCACCTCTTAGGTAGAGAATATCAATCTCCCCGGTCTCACCCAACCGGTGAGATTGACAGCTCCTGCCCGCGCGTGATTGTCAGTGCGCGGGCAGGAGGCGACATTGTACGCAAGCTCAAAATAGCCCTCATGTGCAATGCTGAATTCTGCCAGCGGATTGCTGCCGCCAGAGGCGAGCTGGGGCGGACAGGGGCGAATATGTTCGTCCTTGCTTGATAAATCTTGCCAGCTCAAAAGCATCCATTTCACAGCACACCACATTCATCTCAGTACTGGATGCCAAAAATTGAGAACAAATAGAAGTTAGTGTGGAGGATTTAAGATCACCCTACATATTTTTAAATATTAACTCAAAAAGATCAAAACTCAAAAAAATGTTAGAGAGGCCTCTTAAAAGTAAACGTCTTAAAGATGGTATCTCGTGGGTAAGGATTGTATGTAATGGTTCGTACCAAGTGGATGGATAGTGGTAACACTGCTTGCCTTAAAGTGAAGGTCAAGTTCGGGTGACTCGCTCACGCCGTTGGATACCTTAATAAAAACTAGGTCAACTTTCATTCATCAATTTTTCGACTTCTCACTAAATAACGCTGTTTTTTACCTTATAAACAGCCTCCGGTACATTTCTTTAATCCACCCGCCATTTTCTATAATTGATTGACAGGCTAGTCCTATTCAATCCACCAATGGTTCAGTCCTTTTCCCGAAAACGTCACACGATAGTTATGCGCATGCTTTAAAGCTTCGATAGCGCCGTTTCTTCCTCATGCTCGTTCATGAGTCGCTGTTTGAATGTCGATACGCATGTGCAGTTTTTTTTTACTGTCGTGAACACGCTTGGGACCGACGTAGAGAGCAGGTGGGACCGCTCGCAACGTCACAAGAGGAGAACAAGGAAGTTGTGCGGGGGAGGAGTTGCAATATAAATGGTACTTATTTTCAAACTTATTTATTTCAAAAACCAAAGTGATAAATTAAAATATAAGGTAGCGACTACATTAATGCTACATTGCCTAATGCATTGCGGTAGTCAATAACAGTAAAATTGACCTTCACTTTAAAGGAATACTAAACCCATATGTTTTCTTTCATGATTCAGATAGAGTATGCAATTTAAAGCATCTTTCTAATTTACTCCTATTATCAATTTTTCTTCGTTCTCTTGTTATCTTTTGAAAAGCAGGAAGGAAAGCTTAGTAGCCAGCCCATTTTAGGTTCAGCACCTGGATAGCGCTTGCTGATTGGTGTCTAAATGTAGCCACCAATCAGCAAGCGCTATCCAGGGCGCTGAACCAAAAATGGGCCTGTTCCTAAGCTTTCATTCCTGTTTTATCAAATAAAGATACCAAGAGAATGATGAAAAAATTATAATAGGAGTAAATTAGAAAGTTGCTTAAAATTGCATGCTTTATAAATTAATATTGCATCCATATATGACGCTGTTTTGATATAAAAATGCTTTGACCACTTGTAAATGACTGAGGTGGGTGACACAACCCCCCTTACTTATCAAGACATCTCAGAGTTCAAAGCAGATATTTGTTCCCCAACTATAAGGTATATACAATTGTTCTATGCCTTTTCTCAGATCAAAATCTATGATTTAAATAATTGTCCTGATAAACATCCTAATAGATAACAACCCCATGTGGGGACAGCAGATATTCAGTCTGAATTAGTATTTGAAGCTAGCAGAATCTCAGGAAGATAGTTAATTAACAATTATGGTAATCAAATGGTAGATCACAATAGCCTATATTTAGAGTTGGGCGGTAGCCGTGAAAACCAGCGTTAGAGGCTCCTAACGCTGGTTTTGGGCTACCGCCGGTATTTAGAGTCAGTCATTAAAGGGTCTAACGCTCACTTTCCAGCCGCGACTTTTCCATACCGCAGATCCCCTTACGTCAATTGCGTATCCTATCTTTTCAATGGGATCTTTCTAACGTCGGTATTTAGAGTCGTGTCTGAAGTGAGCGTTAGAATTCTAACGACAAAACTCCAGCCGCAGAAAAAAGTCAGTAGTTAAGAGCTTTCTGGGCTAACGCTGGTTTATAAAGCTCTTAACTACTGTGCTCTAAAGTACACTAACACCCAAAAACTACCTATGTACCCCTAAACCGAGGTCCCCCCACATCGCCGCCACTCGATAAAAAAATTTTAACCCTTAATCTGCCGACCGCCACCTACGTTATACTTATGTACTCCTAATCTGCTGCCCCTAACACCGCCGACCCCTATATTATATTTATTAACCCCTAACCTGCCCCCCACAACGTCGCCGCCAGCTACCTACAATAATTAACCCCTAATCTGCCGACCGCAAAGCGCCGCTACCTACGTTATCCTTATGTACCCCTAATCTGCTGCCCCTAACACCGCCGACCCCTATATTATATTTATTAACCCCTAATCTGCCCCACTCAATGTCGCCTCCACCTGCCTACACTTATTAACCCCTAATCTGCCGAGCGGACCGCACCGCTACTATATTATATACTATACTATATATACTATAATAAAGTTATTAACCCCTAATCCGCCTTACTCCCGCCTCAATAACCCTATAAGAAATAGTATTAACCCCTAATCTGCCCTCCCTAACATCGCCGACACCTAACTTCAATTATTAACCCCTAATCTGCCGACCGAATCTCGCCACTACTGTAATAAATGGATTAACCTTTAAAGCTAAGTCTAACCCTAACACTAACACCCCCCTAAATTAAATATAATTTAAATCTAACGAAATAAATTAACTCTTATTAAATAAATTATTCCTATTTAAAGCTAAATACTTACCTGTAAAATAAACCCTAATATAGCTACAATATAAATTATAATTATATTATAGCTATTTTAGGATTTATATTTATTTTACAGGTAACTTTGTATTTATTTTAACCAGGTACAATAGCTATTAAATAGTTAAGAACTATTTAATAGCTAAAATACTTAAAATAATTACAAAATTACCTGTAAAATAAATCCTAACCTAAGTTACAATTAAACCTAACACTACACGATCAATAAATTAATTAAATAAAATACCTACAATTACCTACAATTAAACCTAACACTACAATATCAATAAATTAATTAAATACAATATCATAAATAAATACAATGAAATAAACTAACTAAAGTACAAAAAATAAAAAAAAACTAAGTTACAAAAAATAAAAAAATATTTATAAACATTAGAAAAATATTACAACAATTTTAAACTAATTACACCTACTCTAAGACCCCTAATAAAATAACAAAGCCCCCAAAATAAAAAAAATGCCCTACCCTATTCTAAATTTAAAAAGTTCAAAGCTCTTTTACCTTACCAGCCCCCCAACATTACAACCCACCACCCACATACCCCTAATCTAACCCAAACCCCCCTTAAATAAACCTAACACTAAGCCCCTGAAGATCTTCCTACCTTATCTTCACCTCGCCGGGTATCACACCGTTCCGTCCTGGCTCCAAAATCTTCATCCAAGCCCAAGCGGGGGCTAGACATCCATCATCCGACGGCTGAAGAAGTCCAGAAGAGGGTCCAAAGTCTTCATCCTATCCGGGAAGAAGAGTAGATCCGGACCGGCAACCATCTTCTTCCAAGCGGCATCTTCTATCTTCATCCGATGAGGACCGGCTCCATCTTGAAGACCTCCACCGCGGACCCATCTTCTTCTTCCGACGACTTCCCGACGAATGACGGTTCCTTTAAGGGACGTCATCCAAGATGGCGTCCCTCGAATTCCGATTGGCTGATAGGATTCTATCAGCCAATCGGAATTAAGGTAGGAAAATTCTGATTGGCTGATGGAATCAGCCAATCAGAATCAAGTTCAATCCGATTGGCTGATCCGATCAGCCAATCAGATTGAGCTCGAATTCTATTGGCTGTTCCGATCAGCCAATAGAATGCAAGCTCAATCTGATTGGCTGATCGGATCAGCCAATCGGATTGAACTTGATTCTGATTGGCTGATTCCATCAGCCAATCAGAATTTTCCTACCTTAATTCCGAATGGCTGATAGAATCCTATCAGCCAATCAGAATTCGAGGGACGCCATCTTGGATGACGTCCCTTAAAGCAACCGTCATTCTTCAGTTGGACGTCGGAGGAAGAAGATTGATCCGCGCTGGAGGTCTTCAAGATGGAGCCGTTCCTCCTCGGATGAAGATAGAAGATGCCGCTTGGATCAAGATGGTTGCCGGTCTAGATCGCCTCTTCTTCCCGGATAGGATGAAGACTTTGGAGCCTCTTCTGGACCTCTTCAGCCGCAGGATTATGGATCGCCAGCCCCCGCTTGGGTTGGATGAAGATTTTGGAGCCAGGACCGATCGGTGATACCCGGCAAGGTGAAGATAAGGTAGGAAGATCTTCAGGGGCTTAGTGTTAGGTTTATTTAAGGGGGGTTTGGGTTAGATTAGGGGTATGTGGGTGGTGGGTTGTAATGTTGGGGGGGTATTGTATGTTTTTTTTACAGGCAAAAGAGCTGAATTCTTTGGGGCATGCCCCACAAAAGGTCCTTTTAAGGGCTGGTAAGGTAAAAGAGCTTTGAACTTTTTTAATTTAGAATAGGGTAGGGCATTTTTTTATTTTGGGGGGCTTTGTTATTTTATTAGGGGGCTTAGAGTAGGTGTAATTAGTTTAAAATTGTTGTAATATTTTTCTAATGTTTGTAAATATTTTATTATTTTTGTAACTTAGTTCTTTTTTATTTTTTGTACTTTAGTTAGTTTATTTAATTGTAGTTATTTGTAGGTATTGTATTTAATTAATGTATTGATAGTGTAGTGTTAGGTTTAATTGTAGGTAATTGGAGGTATTTTATTTAATTTATTTATTGATAGTGTAGTGTTAGGTTTAATTGTAACTTAGGTTAGGATTTATTTTACAGGTAATTTTGTAATTATTTTAACTATTTTAGCTATTAAATAGTTCTTAACTATTTAATAGCTATTGTACCTGGTTAAAATAAATACAAAGTTACCTGTAAAATAAATATAAATCCTAAAATAGCTATAATATAATTATAATTTATATTGTAGCTATATTAGGGTTTATTTTACAGGTAAGTATTTAGCTTTAAATAGGAATAATTTATTTAATAAGAGTTAATTTATTTCGTTAGATTTAAATTATATTTAATTTAGGGGGGTGTTAGTGTTAGGGTTAGATTTAGCTTTAGGGGTTAATCCATTTATTACAGTAGCGGCGAGATTCGGTTGGCAGATTAGGGGTTAATAATTGAAGTTAGGTGTCGGCGATGTTAGGGAGGGCAGATTAGGGGTTAATACTATTTATTATAGGGTTATTGAGGCGGGAGTGAGGCGGATTAGGGGTTAATAACTTTATTATAGTAGCGGTGCGGTCCGCTCGGCAGATTAGGGGTTAATAAGTGTAGGCAGGTGGAGGCGACGTTGAGGGGGGCAGATTAGGGGTTAATAAATATAATATAGGGGTCGGCGGTGTTAGGGGCAGCAGATTAGGGGTACATAGGTATAATGTAGGTGGCGGTGTTGTACGGAGCGGCAGATTAGGGGTTAATAATAATATGCAGGGGTCAGCAATAGCGGGGGCGGCAGATTATGGGTTAATAAGTGTAAGGTTAGGGGTGTTTAGACTCGGGGTACATGTTAGGGTGTTAGGTGCAGACGTAGGAAGTGTTTTACCATAGAAAACAATGGGGCTGCGTTAGGAGCTGAACGCGGCTTTTTTGCAGGTGTTAGGTTTTTTTCAGCTCAAATGGCCCCATTGTTTCTATGGGGGAATCGTGCACGAGCACGTTTTTGAAGCTGGCCGCGTCCGTAAGCATTGCTGGTATCTAGAGTTGCAGTGGCGTTAAATTATGCTCTACGCTCCCTTTTTGGAGCCTAACGCACTGAAAACCCAGCCATTCTGTGAACTCTATATACCAGCGGTATTTAAAAGGTGCGTGGGGAAAAAAGCACGCGTAGCTAACGCACCAATTTGGCCGCAGAACTCTAAATCTAGGCGAAAGTCTCTTTGAATTCTCAATACACAATATGCTGTCTAGAGGAGACACAGGCATGTGAAAGAAAATTGGGATTTTAAAGTTTGAAATAAATCATATCATTTCCGATCTATTTAAAATACTCAGTAATGTATACATGTGTGTATATATATATATTTATATATATATATATATATATATATATATATATATATTAATTTAATGTACAAGCTAGCATTAGATTGTATTGGCTGTGATCAAGGACCCACCTACCTCAAATGCTGAGATGGGTACCAAGGTGCTCGGAGGTTTAGGGGATAATCTAATATACACAAAGAAAAAAATGTAAACCCTGTCCAGCAATTCCACTTAAGGCCTTAATAAATAAAAGAGTAAAAGCTGCGAGAGTCTCAAAACAAACACTCATTCACAGATGTCAGATATGTTGCAAACAGATAATTTAATTGTCAAAGTGAAACAAAGTGCATAAATAAATAAAAAAATGACCACTATTCGTCGTCAAAAATAATCATAAGAATATGCAATTCATTTATTACTCAACATACAAACAGGGGATCCCAAAAGTCCAGCTACACAGTGCGTCCACTGAATTTACAATAAATAAGTCCGTACATATGGACAGGTTTAGGCAATTTAATAAAGCCAAACAAGCTTGGTCCTCCTGAAGTACACCTCTGTCTTAATCCTATTCAGGAAAATAAATGTGGTTGCGAGCGTGCTTGCAAGTATTCAAGACACTTCTAGGGGCCAATAATTCACCGATCATCCCTGCACTCCGTCCCCACCACTAACTCAAATCCAGAGTGAGCTGAACAAATGACAATGGAACTAAGTATACCGTTCAGCAGGGAATACTGGCGTCATTCTCCATATCAGGTCAATGTATACACATAACTAGTGATGTCGCGAACCTAAAAATTTCGGTTCGCGAACGGCGGACTCAAACTTCCGCAACTGTTCGCGAACCGGGCGATCCGCCATTGACTTCAATAGGCAGGCGAATTTTAAAACCAACAGGGACTCTTTATGGCCACAATAGTGATGGAAAAGTTGTTTCAAGGGGACTAACACCTGGACTGTGGCATGCCGGAGGGGGATCCATGGCAAAACTCCCACGGAAAATTACATAGTTGATGCAGAGTCTGTTTTAAGCCATAAAGGGCATAAATCACCTAACATTCCTAAATTGTTTGGAATAATGTGCTTTAAAACATCAGGTATGATGTTTGTAGCAGAGAGGCAGTAGGATCTGTAATATCTTTTGGGTAGACAGAGACAAGCAAGTAACTACTCTTGGTAATTGTAGCAGAGAGGCAGTAGGATCTGTAATATCTTTTGGGTAGGCAGAGACAAGCAAGTAACTACTCTTGGTAATTGTAGCAGAGAGGCAGTAGGATCTGTAATATCTTTTGGGTAGGCAGAGACAAGCAAGTAACTACTCTTGGTAATTGTAGCAGAGAGGCAGTAGGATCTGTAATATCTTTTGGGTAGGCAGAGACAAGCAAGTAACTACTCTTGGTAATTGTAGCAGAGAGGCAGTAGGATCTGTAATATCTTTTGGGTAGGCAGAGACAAGCAAGTAACTACTCTTGGTAATTGTAGCAGAGAGGCAGTAGGATCTGTAATATCTTTTTGGTAAGCAGAGACAAGCAAATAACTACTCTTGGTAATTGTAATAATAACCCCTTTCCACCAAGAACTAGACGACACATAGCTTGGGAGTCAACAACAACTTATTCAACAACTGGAAAAACAAACACTTTTTAAAAACAGTCTCCCCTACAAGGGGTTTCCCAACTGAAACAGCAGGGAGTTTAAACAGTAACATACAGTTTAACATACATTTTAACCATTAGCCTAAATAACAATTCCTGCATAGTTCATAAGTGGCAAGGTTTGCCACAATGTTGTATCGATCAGGTAGTGTAAGGGTTACGCCCGATTCAAAGTGACAGACCAAACTCCCCGTGTAACGCACCGCAAACAACCGCAAACAGTTCATCTGCACAACCACGAGATAGATAGATTTGATAGATAGATAGATAGATAGATACATAGATTACATAGATCAATAGATGCAATATACATTTGATAGATACGATTGATAGTTAGATAGATTTGATAGATAAATAGATAGATTTGATAAATATATCATTTCCCAGACAGAGAATTACAAGACGTGCGGTCTGGGACCCATGGTAAGGTTCCCAGAGGCAGTTGCGGTGCCAGGGGAGGTGTATATGGCATGGATTTTAATAACTGGGAGATGGAAAAAGATGCTTGGTCGGTCCTCCTACTTCAAATTTGGGGCACTGCGCGTGCAATCTACTGTGCCACCAGATATGAGTGGTGTGTTAAGTAGTACTATTCTTAGCAGTTTAATCCCTGTTATCAGCCAGAAAAATTGATGTTTGTTTGACAGTTAGAAAGTGCCCTAAAACATTGCGGCTTGAACCCTAGTTGTTGGCGGATAAGTCATGCAAGTCATCTGGCATTCGAAGATAAAATACAGCAGCGTGTGGACCATTTTTAGCCCAAGGCAGCTCATCTCATCAGGCCTTTTTTACTCGAATGTATTGCCCAATGTCAGTCCCTTCGGGATCCATCCCTCATTCATTTTAATAAAGGTGAGATAATCAAGACTTTTGTGACCTAGGCGACTTCTCTTCTCAGTGACAATACCTCCTGCTGCACTGAAGGTCCTTTCTGACAGGACACTTGAAGCGGGGCAGGCCAGAAGTTCGATTGCAAATTGGGATAGCTCAGGCCACAGGTCAAGCCTGCACACCCAGTAGTCAAGGGGTTCATCGCTCCTCAGAGTGTCGAGATCCGCAGTTAATGCGAGGTAGTCTGCTACCTGTCGGTTGAGTCGTTCTCTGAGGCTGGATCCCGAAGGGCTGTGGCGATGCATAGGAGTTAAAAAGGTCTGCATGTCCTCCATCAACAACACGTCTGGAAAGCTTCCTGTCCTTGCCGGCATGGTCGTTGGAGGAGTATTACTTTCATCTCTTCCCCTGTTAGATTCCCGTTGTGCTATGACATCACCCTTATACGCTGTGTAAAGCATACTTTTTAATTTATTTTTTAACTGCTCCATCCTTTCCGACTTGCGGGAATTCTGTAACATTTCAGTCACTTTATGCTTATACTGGGGGTCTAGTAGCGTAGACACCCAGTACAGTTCGTTCTCCTTCAGCTTTTTTATACGAGTGTCCCTCAACAGGCACGACAGCATGAAAGACCCCATTTGCACAAGGTTGGATGCCGAGCTACTCATGTCCCGTTCCTCATCCTCACTGATCTCACTGAAGGTATCTTCTTCCCCCCAGCCACGTACAACACCATGGGTACCAGATAGGTGACAAAAACGAGCACCCTGGGATGCCTGTTGTGCTTGGTCTTCCTCCTCCTTCTCAAAGCCATATTCCTCCTCTGACTCCTCTTCCTCACAATCCTCTTCCTGCGTTGCCGCTGGTCCAGCAAGCGATGCTGATAAGGCTGTTTCTGGTGGTGATGGAGACCACAACTCTTCCTCTTCACGCTCATCTACGGCCTCATCCAGCACTCTTCGCAGGGCACGCTCCAGGAAGAAAACAAATGGTATGATGTCGCTGATGGTGCCTTCGGTGCGACTGACTAGGTTTGTCACCTCCTCAAAATGACGCATTAGCCTATAGGCATTGCGCATGAGCGTCCAGTAACGTGGCAAAAAAATCCCCAGCTCCCCAGAGGCTGTCCTAGGACCCCGGTCATACAAATACTTGTTAACAGCTTTTTCTTGTTGGAGTAGGCGGTTGAACATTAGGAGTGTTGAATTCCAACGTGTCGGGCTGTCGCAAATCTAGCGCCTCACTGGCAGGTTGTTTCGCCGCTGGATATCTGACAAGTGCACCATGGCCGTGTAGGAACGCCTGAAATGGCCACACACCTTCCTGGCCTGCTTCAGGGCGTCCTGTAAGCCTGGGTACTTATGCACAAAGCGTTGTACAATCAGATTACACACATGTGCCATGCACGGCACATGTGTCAACTTGCCCAATTTCATTGCCGCCTCCAAATTACTTCCGTTGTCAGAAACCACTTTGCCGATCTCTATTTGGTGCGGAATCAGCCACTGATCCACCTGTGCGTTCAGGGCGGACAGGAGTGCTGGTGCGGTGTGACTCTCTGCTTTCAGGCAAGTCAACCCCAAGACGGCGGGACACTGCCGTATCCGGGATGTGGAATAGTACCTGAGGGGGTGCCATTGATGTGGAGCAAGACGCAGCAGCAGAAGAGGACTCAGCTGAGGAGATTATGGAAGAGGATGGAGTAGGAGGAGTAGAGGAGGTGGCAGCAGGCCTGCCTGCAAGTCGTGACGGTGTCACCAACTCCTCCTCTGCAGAGCCAGGCATTCCATGCTTGGCAGCCGTCAGCAGGTTTACCCAATGCGCAGTGTAGGTGATATACCTGCCCTGACCATGCTTTGCAGACCAGCTATCAGTGGTCAGATGGATCCTTGCCCCAACGCTGTGTGCCAGACATGCCATTACTTCCTTTCGCACAATCGAGTACAGGTTGGGGATTGCCTTTTGTGCAAAGAAATTTCCCCCGGGTACCTTCCACTGCGGTGTCCCAATAGCTACAAATTTTTTGAACGCCTCAGACTCCACCAGCTTGTATGGTAAAAGCTGGCGGGCTAACAGTTCAGACAAGCCAGCAGTCAGACGCCGGGCAAGGGGGTGACTTTGTGACATTGGCTTCTTATGCTGAAACATGTCCTTGACAGACACCTGACTGTGGGCAGATGAGCAGGAACCGCTCCGGAAGAGAGACGGATTGGCGGATGGTTGAGAGGGGGCAAGGAGCACAGCAGTGGTTGACGTGGCTGAAGATGCTGGACCAGGAGGAGGATGGCGGCTTTGAGTTTGTGTGCTGCTTGTCCTCATGTGTTCATCCCATAGGCGTTTGTGCTGTGAGATCATGTGCCTTCGCAAAGTAGTTGTACCTAGGTGGGTGTTGGACTTCCCACGACTCAGTTTCTTTTGGCACAGGTTGCAAATGGCATTGCTGTTGTCAGAGGCAGACACATAAAAAAAATGCCACACTGCTGAGCTCTGCGATGACGGCATTCTGGTGGTGGCAACAGCATGCGTTGATTGGCGTGCTGTCTGGCTGACCCCGGGTGCCGATGCATGCTGTCTGACTGTGCCACTAGCTCCTTGCGACGACCTCCCCCTGCTTCCAACTCGTCTCCTCCTCCTGCTCCTCTCTGTCTCCCCATCTGAACTTTCCACCTGTTCTTCTTCTCTTCTACCGGGTGCCCACGTGACATCCACGGACGCATCGTCATCATCAACCCCTTCACTTGTATCTGACAACTCAACAACGGAAGCAACGGCGGGTACAACATCATCATCATCATCACACCGTGCGTCGTTCATGTCTGTAATGCTGCCTGACTGAGACATATCACAGTTATCTACATCCTCTGTCAATGATGGTTGCGCATCACTCATTTCTTCACACTGAGGTGTACATAACTCCTCTGACAGATGAAGTGAGGCGGCTGTGGTGCTAGTGTCGGTGGTGGCGGCAGGCGGGCGAGTGGTAAGTTGAGAGGTGCCCGAAGCTAAGCTAGAGGAGGAGGATGGTGCATCAAGGTTACGAGCGGAAGCTATAGAAGATTTGGTGTCCTGTGTTATAAAGTCAACTATTTCATCAGAACTTTTCGTGTTCATGGTACATGGCCTAACACTGGGCATTATTCTATGGCCAAAGGGAATCACAGCACCACGACCACGACGGCCACTGCGGGTTGGCCTGCCTCTGCCTGTCATTTTTTTTTCCAATTAGTGCTACTATGCATGCAAGCTACTGTGAGTGGGCACAGTATACGCTGTGAGCCTGACACAAAAAAACAGACTGATGTTTCACAGTCAAATTTTTTTTTTTTTCTTAAATGTACACTGACACTACTATTAAACAAGATAATATGAGTGGTGGCACTGGGCAAGTGGGCACAGTATACGCTGTGAGCCTGACACAAAAAAGCAGACATGATTCACAGTCAAAATAGTTTTTTTATTTTTAAAATGTACACTTACACTACTAGTAAACAAGATAATGTGAGTGGTGGCACTGGACAAGTGGGCACAGTATACGCTGTGAACCTGACACAAAAAAGCAGACTTATGTTTCACAGTCAAAATAGTTTTTTTATTTTTAAAATGTACACTTACACTACTATAAAACAAGATAAAATGAGTGGTGGCACTGGACCAGTGGGCACAGTATACGCTGTGAGCCTGACACAAAAAAGCAGACTGATGTTTCACAGTCACAATAGTTTTTTTATTTTTAAAATGTACACTTACACTACTAGTAAACAAGATAATGTGAGTGGTGGCACTGGACAAGTGGGCACAGTATACGCTGTGAGCCTGACACAAAAAAGCAGACTTATGTTTCACAGTCAAAATAGTTTTTTTATTTTTAAATGTACACTTACACTACTATTAAACAAGATAATATGTGTGGTGGTGGCACTGGGCAAGTAGGCCCAGTATATGCTGTGAGCCTGACACACAGGCTGGCAGTGGCAGGCTGGCCTGGCAACTGAAATTAGATTACACTAGCAGACTGATGTAAAAGGTTTTTTTTTTTAAATTTACACTACTGTTACACCAGATATGAGTGGTGTGGCACTGAGCAAGTAGGCACAGTATATGCTGTGAGCCTGACACACAGGCTGGCAGTGGCAGGCGGGCAACTGCTATTAGATTACACTAGCAAACTGATGTAAAAGGTTTTTTTTTTTTTAAATTTACACTACTGTTACACCAGATATGAGTGGTGGCACTGAGCAAGTATGGAACAGTATATGCTATGAGCCTGACACACAGGCTGGCAGTGGCAGGCGGGCAACTGCTATTAGATTACACTAGCAAACTGATGTAAAAGTATTTTTTTTTTAATTTACACTACTGTTACACCAGATATGAGTGGTGGCACTGAGCAAGTAGGCACAGTATATTCTGTGAGCCTGACACACAGGCTGGCAGTGGCAGACTGGCCTGGCAACTGAAATTAGATTACACTAGCAGCCTGATGTAAACATTTTTTTTTTAAATTTACACTAATGTTACACCAGATATGAGTGGTGGCACTGAGCAAGTAGGCACAGTATATGCTGTGAGCCTGACACACAGGCTGGCATTGGCAGGCGGGCAACTGCTATTAGATTACACTAGCAAACTGATGTAAAAGTTGTTTTTTTTTTTAAATTTACACTACTGTTACACCAGATATGAGTGGTGGCACTGATCAAGTATGGAACAGTATATGCTGTGAGCCTGACACACAGGCTATCAGTGGCAGGCTGGCCTGGCAACTGAAATTAGATTATACTAGCAGACTGATGTAAAAGTTTTTTTTTAAAATTTACACTAATGTTACACCAGATATGAGTGGTGGCACTGAGCAAGTAGGCACAGTATATGCTGTGAGCCTGACACACAGGCTGGCAGTGGCAGGCTGGCCTGGCAACTGAAATTAGATTACACTAGCAGACTGATGTAAAAGTTTTTTTTTTAAAATTTACACTAATGTTACACCAGATATGAGTGGTGGCACTGAGCAAGTAGGCACAGTATATGCTGTGTGCCTGACACACAGGCTGGCAGTGGCAGGCTGGCCTGGCAACTGAAATTAGATTACACTAGCAGACTGATGTAAAAGTTTTTTTTTTTAAATTTACACTAATGTTACACCAGATATGAGTGGTGGCACTGAGCAAGTAGGCACAGTATATGCTGTGTGCCTGACACACAGGCTGGCAGTGGCAGGCTGGCCTGGCAACTGAAATTAGATTACACTAGCAGACTGATGTAAAAGTTTTTTTTTTTAAATTTACACTAATGTTACACCAGATATGAGTGGTGGCACTGAGCAAGTAGGCACAGTATATGCTGTGAGCCTGACACACAGGTTGGCAGTGGCAGGCTGGCCTGGCAACTGAAATTAGATTACACTAGCAGCCTGATGTAAACATTTTTTTAAAAAATTTACACTAATGTTACACCAGATATGAGTGGTGGCACTGAGCAAGTAGGCACAGTATATGCTGTGAGCCTGACACACAGGCTGGCATTGGCAGGCGGGCAACTGCTATTAGATTACACTAGCAAACTGATGTAAAAGTTTTTTTTTTTTAAATTTACACTACTGTTACACCAGATATGAGTGGTGGCACTGAGCAAGTAGGCACAGTATATGCTGTGAGCCTGACACACAGGCTGTCAGTGCCAGGCAGGCAACTGCTATTAGATTATAAAGAAAAAAAAACAAAAAACGACTGATGTAGCCCTAAAAAGGGCTTTTTGGGGTGCTGTCCTTACAGCAGAGATCAGATGAGTCCTTCAGGACTGTAGTGGACACTGAATACACTAGCCTAGCTATCAATTTCCCTATAAAATCAGCAGCGGCTACACTATCCCTCCTCTCACTAAGAATGCATGATCAGAATGAATCTAAAATGGCTGCTGCCCAGGAGCTGGGAGGGTCTGGGAGGGAGTGTCTGCTGCAGATTGGCTGTAATGTGTCTGCAGACTGTGAGATAAAGGGTCAAAGTTTACTCAATGATGACGAATAGGGGGCGGACCGAACATCGCATATGTTCGCCCGCCGCGGCGAACGTGAACAAGCTATGTTCGCCGGGAACTGTTCTCCGGCGAACTATTAGCGACATCACTACACATAACGCCTCTCACTCCGTGTTACCTAGTGTTACCTGAATTCAAATTCTCAGTACGTCTTCACCCCGTGTCTCCTCAGTACAAGGCTCACCACTAAGCTGTTTTTGTATATGAAGTTAAATTCAGTTTTTTGTTACTTTGTGCAATAATTATGTTTCAGTTCACCTGTGGGGCTCTTAAATAGAGCTGAATCTCTACAACGGATATCGATTCACTGTGCCTGAGGAAGCCCTTAGTGACGTAGGATGAAACATCTGTAGCGGTTTTTCAGTCGGCTGGAGCCGACTTTCACGCTGTCTGTAATTACAGCGTTTCATCCCAACGGTTACCTCTGACTGTTCTCCTATGCAACTACATGACAGCACTGAAAAGAACGGATTAGTGGTGAGCCTTGTACTGAGGAGACATGGGGTCAAGATGTACTGAGACTCTGAATTCAGGTAACACTAGGTAATGCGGAGTGAGAGGTGTTATGTGTATACATTGACCTGATATGTAGAAGGACGCCAGTATTCCCTGCTGAACGGTATACTTAGTTCCATTGGAATTTGTTCAGCTCATTCTATATTTGAGTGAGTGGTAGGGACGGAGTGCAGGGATGACCGGTGAATTATTGGCCCCTAGAAGTGTCTTGAATACTTGCAAGCACGCTCACAACCACATTTATTTTCCTGCATAGGATTAAGACAGAGGTGTACTTCAGGAGGACCAAGCTTGTTTGGCTTTATTAAATTGCCTAAACCTGTCCATATGTACGGACTTATTTATTGTAAATTCAGTGGACGCAGTGTGTAGCTGGACCTTTGGGATCCCCTGTTTGTATGTTGGGTAATAAATTAATTGCATATGCTTATGATTATTTTTTACGACGAATAGAGTAGTCATTATTTGATTTATTTATGCACTTTGTTTCACTTTGACAATTAAATTATCTGTTTGCAACATACCTGACATCCGTGAATGTGTGTTTGTTTTGAGACTCTCGCAGCTTTTACTCTTTTTATTTATTAAGGCCTTAAGTGGGATTGCTGGATAGGGTTTACATTTTTTTTCTTTGTGTATATTATATATATATATGTATATATATGGGTTCTGAGAGATATATCTCATGTCATACACATGTTGCACAATATATTAAACTAGGCGATAAGCCTGCCCATAGGGCATTCTATTTAAAATAAAACTACAACCCCAAAGCTAAAATTACAAAAAATAAAAAATGTAAAATTACAGAAAAAAATAAACAAAGCTATCCAAAATAAAAAAATTGAACCTAAACTAAAACGCATATAAAAATAACCTGCCAAAATAAAAACACCCCCTAATCTAATACTAAACTACCAATAGCCCTTAAAAGGGCTTTTGTAGGGCATTGCCCTAAGTTAAACAGCTCTTTTACATTGAAAAATTACTAAATCCCCCCTAATAGTAAACCACCCACCAAACCCCCCAAAATAAAAAAACTAACACTAAAAAAACCGAAACTACACATTGCCCCTAAAGGGGCATTTGTATGGGCATTGCCTTTAAAAGGGCATTCAGCTCTTTTACTGCCCTTAAAAGGGCAATCAACTCTTTTCCAGCCGATTAAATCCCTAATCTTAAAAATAAAAAATAAATTAAAAAAAATCCTAACACTAAGCCCCAAATAGGTACTCACCGTTCCTGAAGTCTGGTGGAGAAGCTCTTCTTCCAGACGGCTCCATCATCTTCTATCTTCATCCGGGGCGAAGGCGGAGCGGAGGTGCGGAGCTGTGGATCCTGCTTTCAATCTTCAGTGTGTGATGATCGCATGAAGAGGAGCCTCCACGCCGCTGAGGACTGCCACCGTTGAGGACTAACGCTGAGGATCCACGCATCGGGGATGCCAGCTCTGTGCCGCCTACACTCTGGATGAAGATAGAAAATGATGGAGCCGCCTGGAAGAAGACCTTCTCTGCCGGACTTCAGGAACGGTGAGTACCTATTTGGAGCTTAGTGTTAGGATTTTTTTTAATTTTTTTTGGGGGGGGGTATTTTTAAGATTAGGGATTTAATGCGCTGGAAAAGAGATGATTGCCCTTTTAAGGGCAGTAAAAGAGCTGAATGCCCTTTTAAGGGCAATGTCCAGACAAATGCCCCTTTAGGGTCAATGGGTACTTTAGGTTTTTTTAGTGTTTTTTTTTTATTTTGGGGGGTTTGGTGGGTGGGGGGGTTTACTGTTAGGGGGGATTTAGTAATTTGTAAATGTAAAAGAGCTGTTTAACTTAGGGCAATGCCCTACAAAAGTCCCTTTTAAGGGCTATTGGTAGTTTAGTTTAGGGGGTATTTTTAATTTGGGGGGCTTTTTTATTTTCATAGGGATAAGGTTTAATTTTTTTTATATTGGATAATTTTGTTAATTTTTTTCTGTAATTTTAGAGTTTTTTATTTTTTGTAATTTTAGATTATTTTTTTGTAATTTAATGTTAGGTTTTATTTAAGTGTAGAAAAAAGAGAAGCGGAGCACCGGCATAAAAATAATAAACTTTAATCCAACACGACTTAAAAGTTATCAGGATACATACATGTGTTGCAAGATAAAATAGGAGTCAGCAAGTCTAGCTGACGCGTTTTGGCTGTGTTTATTTAAAGTGACAGTCTACACCAACATTTTTTTTATTTAAAAAGATAGATAATCCCTTTATTACCCATTCCCTGTTTTTGCATAACCAACACAGTTATTTTAATATACTTTTTACCTCTGTGATTATCTTGTATCTAAGCCTTTGCAGACAACCTCCTTATCTAAGTGCCTTTGACAGACATGCAGTGTAGTCAATCAGAGAAGACTCCCAAATAACTTCACGGGAGTGAGCACAATGTTATCTATATGACACATGTGAACTAGCACAGTCTAACTGTGAAAAACTTTCAAAATGCTCTGAGCTAGGAGGCGGTTTTCAACTGTTTAGAAATCAGTTTGAGCCTAGCTAGGTTTAGCTTTTCAAAAACACCACCAAGGGAACAAAGCAAATTTGATGATAAAATTAAATTGGAAAGTTGTTTAAAATTGCATGCCCTATCTGAATCATGAATGTTTAGTTTTGACTAGACTGTCCCTTTAAGTGTAACTTAGTATTGGGGTTAACTTAGGGTGTGTTAGGTTAGGGGGCTTAGTAATTTAATTAGTTATTTGCGTTGTGGGGGGTTGGCGGTTTAGGAGTTAATAGGTTCATTAGGTTTATTGCGATGTGGTGGTTTGGCGGTTTAGATGTTAATAGGTTAATTAGGTTTATTGCGATGTTGGGGTTGGCGGTTTAGGGGTTAATGGGCTGAGTAGGTTTTTTGCTATGTGGGGGTTTGTCGGTTTAGGGGTTAATAGGCAATTAGGTTTATTGCAATGTGAGGGTTTGGCGGTTAAGGGGCTAATATTTTAATGATGTTATTTGCGGATTATGGGTTAATTACTTTATTATTTTGCGATGTGGGGGTTTGCGGTTTAGGTGTTTGTTAATACTTTGTGTGGGATGTTAGTTTTTTTTGTTATACTTTGTGCAGGCGGGTAGGTTTTTTTTGTTATACTTCATGCGGGCCGTTTAGGTGTTTTTTTATTTATTTCTTGCGAGCAGTTACGTGTTTTTTCGATATATCGTGCGGGTGGTTGCGTGTTTTTTTTTAAGGCTTCGGATTTGCCTACACTGCATCCAGGTGGATTACGAAAATGGCAGTGCGCAACTGGCGACAGCGACGGACGCATTACAAATGTGATTATAGTATAGATATGAAGTGGATTACAATAAGTGGCAGTAGTGAGTTGAAATCTTTGATAAACAACATTTTCCTCTATTCCAGACAGCTGATGTACTAATAAAGTCTTAAATAGAACTGATGCATACCTATATAATTCATGCTATGAATGATTTCATAATTATGTTGCCATACATTCAAAACAACATTATTAAGACATGTGAAATGATGAAATAAAATATATATATTAAATAGTCAATAATAATAATAAAGTCAAATATATATATATATTTATAATAATTAATTTCTACAGCGTTCTACTCACATGAGATGTGTATAATATAAAGATAACTGGAAAAAGTGGCGATATTATTATTATTGAATATGATAGTGAAAGACAGCACCTATTTTCCTTGTGGGGCACGGGAAAAGGGTTAGCCAAACCCCAATGTATATCCAAGAAGAAGTATTTTTCCAGCCACCAGTTGAATTTTAAAAAAGACCTTTATTCATTTCTTACAGGGTCCATCATATCAACAACGTTTCAAACCTATGCCAGGTTGATGATTAAGAACCTGGCATAGGTTTGAAACGTTGTTGATATGATGGACCCTGTAAGAAATGAATAAAGGTCTTTTTTAAAATTCAACTGGTGGCTGGAAAAATACTTCTTCTTGGATATTATTATTATTATCAGTTATTTATAAAGCGCCAGCAGATTACGCAGCGCTATACAAAGAATGAAAACATTACAGGGATACAGTAATACACAAACAAGTACAGTAGGGGTAAATAACAGTTGTAGGTTCAGTAATTGATTTATACAGAAGGTAAGGAATGCCCTGCCCTTGAGCACAATCAGTAAGAGTTCACTTTAAATACAAAGTTGCCTACAGGTAGAAAGGCTCTCAAGCTTACAATCTAACGGAGAGGGAATGGACACAAAGGTAAGGGAGAAGGGAAGTAAGTCTGATAAAAGGCAGTGTAAACTGAGAGTGAGGACATAGGGAAACAAAAAAAAGAGTGTGTGGTGACTGAGCAAATGAGGTTGGAAACAAATGAAATATATGAGGACTGAACTCTCAAATTGGTCATCCGTTAAAGAATCACATTTTAATACTTTTAAAAGTTTATAGCAAAGATACTCTATATCCATTTTAATTGAATCTGGTATTTAAAAGGTACTTTATAGTTGCAACCTAGTATTAAATGGACCAGTGTGTTTCATATATTAAATATATTAGTGCTAAGTAAATTTATCATTAAGCGGAAAGGATTTACGGCTAGATTACGAGTTTTGCGTTATGAGTGAATACGCCTCATAACGCTTCATTTTCCCTACCGCTGCTATTACAAGTTTCTGTAGCGCCACAAATATCGCCATCTACGCTCAAATACATAACGCTCACACAGACCCAGTAGTTAATGATATATCGATAACTAAAACATCCACGAATCACTTCAAAAACATTACACAAAGTACACTTACACTCATACAAACACTGGACAATATTTTTTATATTAAAATTTTTCGTGTCAAAATATAACGGATCAAAGTTACGAGATCTCGGGTGTTTGAAAAAAATTGCACACAAACCCATTTTACCTTCACTTACATAGACATATGGGGCCATACACTCATTTAGCTACATCTAACTACAAATATTATCACATATATACACAAATCGATAGATACAAACAATATACAGCACAGTACGTACACAAAACATATTTATATTATGAAATTAACACGATTTAGCTACTTTTTCACAGAAGAACATGACCTCACTCACTTTACGCTCAACACAAGTGTTGGATTTTATTTCTTTTGAAATTTCTCTCCTCCATTGACTTCTATGGGGAATACGTGCTCGTGCACGCGACCGGCAGATTTACCTAACGCATGAAAAAAAATTTGACTTTAAAACTCGTAATACCAGCGTTACAATTGGGGCACTAATTAATTCATTCTTGCGTTAGTCCCGCTATGCCAAATAGATCAAGAAATTACTATTTCCTTATGGAGTTATGGCTTTTACTTGTGTGAACATCACTACAACATCAAATTCTTAAAGGAAATTATATTACATCAACTAGAAATCAACATAAATTCTATCATCAACAATATGAAATCGGTTTAAAAAATTAAATCAGATTTAAACGGACAGAAAATTATTTTTTAACATTTCAGTCTTCACAAACAGTAGACTATTGTAAACACGTCTCATTTACGTATATTATAGCATTTCATTTATTCAACTCATATGCTTGGATGAACAGCATATCTACATAGGCTTACCAGTTGATGATTAATGGATGCACATGCATGCCTTTTGTCATTGACTCATACATGTGCATTGATATTCAGGCAAAAAAAACACATATAAACAATGAACACATTTACATCATACAACTACATTGGAAGGTTGCTTAACATTAGATTCTCTCTCGGAATCACAAAACAGAAATTATGGCTTTAGTGTCCCTTTAACATCACGATTCACTCATAATGTACCATTAGGAATTACGTACAATAATAACATATCATTAGAAAATATTAGAGCTGTCACTTTTTTGGAAGGAACAACAATGCTATACTGCTTTATATAAATCAGCATATGTGGGAGAGAATCACCATACATACGTATATGTACATAACACATCACACAACAACAAAACACACATTTATCTTTTTAATCAGCACACAATAATAATGTTGTAAAATACAACAACACAATGAAGATTTGCAAACTAGACAGGCAGGGTGCTAATATGATGACATCATTCTAAGCTTCAACCATACAGATTACAGCATTGAGACTGTACCGTCCCTTTCAGCGGTTTCTCACTCAAAACTACATATACGTAAACAAGAGGGTTGGAAGATCTTCATTATTATTGCGATTTCAATGGAACACGTAAAATATTGACATCTCGCAA
Organism: Bombina bombina; assembly: GCF_027579735.1. Taxonomy (NCBI): domain Eukaryota; kingdom Metazoa; phylum Chordata; class Amphibia; order Anura; family Bombinatoridae; genus Bombina; species Bombina bombina. The sequence goes on from NC_069504.1 coordinate 1,067,529,320, forward strand.
ATCACTTTTATATATAATATTATAGATGTCAGCCGTTACTTTATCGTTTGGCAACAATATTGCAGCAACATTGATCGATCAGATTCTATGCCATGTCTATGCACATTATACACAACTATGCGCTTTCATTCATGTTAGCATGGACATGTGCTTTTTACTATAAGATCGCGTTTAATTAAGTATTTATTACGCATATGAACAAACATTACGACGTTGCACTGTATATGTTAAATTTTACACTTTCACATTACGATTTATTGGGGGGGAAATAAATTTCATCAAACACAAGAAAATCCGCCCACTTTGAAAGCATTCGCGCCTCTCAGATACAATCAAGTGTATACAATCAGCAATCATTACGAACACGCTACCATTGGACATATTGCACTATAAATCCCCCAAACAACATGGCCAAAGAGTCCCTTGTGATCGACATTGTATCAAATCGCTTCTGTGTGTTTGCATACCTTGTTACTCCTTGTGTGTTTGCTCTGCTGTTTGGCTTTGTACTGCTTAGCTTGGAAAATATGGATGATCCGCAGTTAGTTGTTGCTGGTGCTGTTGCACAAGTTGTGTACAACAGAATCAGGCGTGCTCGGCATCTCCAAGAGAGACGAAGGGCCCTCTGGTTAGAGGTCCACCTGTTCACAGGGTGAGGCCCACCTTGGATAACATGAGCGACTTCGAGGTTTATGACAAGTATAGGCTCAATTGCGAACAGCTCATTAGCCTTTACGATGTACTTAAACCTCATCTGGAGCCACATAAAAGTATGCAGACTGCAATCCTTGGCATGACCAAGATGCTAAGTTGCATACACGTCCTGGCCTCTGGAAGTTTTCAAACCGGAGAGGGGTACATACATGGGCTGTCTCAGGGTACCTTCTCTGTGGTTTTTGATGATTTTCTGGACGCCATGGTACGAGTTTGTAAGCTTTACATAGGATTCCCTCAAAATGATGGCAATTGGAGGAGCTTGAAGAGGGAATTCTATGCAATAGCTCGAATGCCCAATGTCTTGGGAGCAATAGATTGCACCCACATTGCGCTGTGTGCTCCAGCAGATGACCAGCCCTTCCGAAATCACAAACACTTTCACAGTCTCAACGTGCAGTTCGTTTGCGACGCACAGATGCGGATTATGAATGTGTGTGCGAATTTCGGCAGGGCTTGTCATGATGCCCTTATCCTCAGGCAGTCGTCCCTGTGGCGGCAGTTTGAGGGCAGACAGTTTCCCCATGGGTGGCTCGTTGGTGAGTACTTGTGCACAACATGGTTAATTAGACAATTACCACTGTAGTCTTCAAAAACAGTTGTGTTTGTGTAATGTGCAAAATGTGCAGCTATAGGATGCACTTTAACCATTTAATTGTCTCTTTCAACAAAATAGTTTTAGCTCAGCACCGATATGTAGCATGTCCTAGCTTAAATGTGCAGCTCTAGGATGCAATTTAACCATTTATTTCTCTTTTAGCAAATGTCTAGTTCATGCGAAAAACGCATATGTAGCATGTCCTACCTTAAATGTGCAGCTATAGCTATTTAACCATTGAATTGTCTCTTTCAGCAAATGTCTAGTTTTAGCTCCACACAGATATGTAGCATGTCCTAGCTTAAATGGGCAGCTCTAGGATGCGATTTAACCATTTATTTCTCTTTTAGCAAATGTCTAGTTCATGCGAAAAATGCATATGTAGCATGTCCTACCTTAAATGTGCAGCTATAGGATGCAATTTAACCATTGAATTGTCTATTTCAGCAAATGTCTAGTTTTAGCTCCATATAGACAAGCAAAGTTAGTCCAACACAACAGCGGTCAGGGACATGCAGGTTCACTCAGGAGCTACACTCAGGGCTCCAACAGCATACAAACGACTCCAAGGTGAGTGACAGCAAAAGCAAGTTTATTACCAAATTTTACACAGGAGGTAGCAGCGACGTTTCGGAACAAGTTTCCTTAATCATGCATACAGACATAGTGATTTTCAATCTATATATAGGCAGACACCACTAGGTGGCGCTCTATTGTAACATTTCAATTTAACCCTATGGGTAACAATATTTCAAAGTGGTATATAACCAGCACAAATATATACAATTCTCCTAAATTGATAGGAAAGCTTATACAAATATAGAAATCTAAATAATCTAACATGAATTAGATAAATACAATAAAAACCTTAATAAAGACTACATTTTATAGAAAAACTGAAAGATCCCAATCTCTATTGAGACCATTAGGTTCAAAAGTACCTAATTTAAAGATCCAGAAAGCTTCACGCTGTTTCAACAGCTTCTCCCTATCTCCCCCTCTGCGGAGTCTAGCTACACTTTCAATTATTTGAAATCTTAACTCATTGATAAGATGACCCATCTTAATGAAATGATGAGCTACTGGCGCTTTAAATTACCTGTTCTGATACTACTCTTGTGTTCTATGATTCTGTCTTTGATGTTTCTTGTCGTCTCTCCGACATAGCCACGCCCACAAGGGCATTTAATTAGATATATAACAAATTGAGTATAGCAGGAATGATAACCCCTAATGTTAAATTTCTTCCCTGTTGTTGGATGGTAAAAGAATGCACCTTTAGACATATTATTACAGCAGGAGCAGTTAAGGCAAGGATAACATCCTTCTTTTTTATTACCTATAACACCTTGAATAGTAATTTTACTTGGTACAATATCTGCTTTAATAAGTTGTCTTCTTATACTTAGGCCTTGCTTATAGGCTGGCATAGGGGGAGTTTGAAATTCCTTAACTCCAGGATTGCATTCTGTCAAAATGGGCCAGTGTTTTTTAATAATTTTATGTATAAGGGATGATTGGGCATTATACTCAGATACAAAGATAATACGTGAATCTTTTTTTATCTTGTCTTTCTTTTTACTTAATAGGGTTTCTCTAGATATTGATTTAGCATATTGTATTTCCTTGTCAATTAATACATTGGTATAACCTCTATTAAGAAATCTATTCCCCATCTCTTTCATGCTATCCTCAATAATATTATCATTAGAGATAATCCTGCGAACTCTAAGGAATTGACTGTGAGGGAGGGCTTTAAGTAAACATGAAGGATGGGCACTATTAAAGTGAAGCAAACAATTTCTGTCTGTCACTTTACGATAGAGATCTACTGATAAAGAATTCCCATTTTTAATAATTTTCGTATCCAAAAATGAAATTTTATCCTCACTCCATATTAATTTAAATTTAATGCTATTAGTGGCATTGTTTAAATCATTGACAAAATCGCATAGGGATCCAACGTCGCCCAGCCAAATACCAAAGATATCATCGATATAGCGCCACCAACAGGCGCCATGCCGATGAAATCTAGAATTGGTATAAACAAATTTTTCTTCAAAAATATTCATAAAAATGTTGGCATAATTAGGGGCGACATTGGACCCCATAGCAGTACCTTGCGTTTGCAAGAAATAATCGTCTTCGAACAAAAAGTAATTACAATAGAGAATAAGTTCAAGCAATTGTGATATAAAATCAATATGTTGTTTAGAGTGCTTATCATCAGAGCTTAACACTGCTTTAACAGCGCCAATACCACTTTTGTGGGCTATAGAGGTGTAAAGACTCTCTACATCTAAGCTGAAAAGAATGTACTTATCAGATTCAATTATCAATGTATCCACCTTTCTTAAAAAGTCACTAGTATCTTGTAAAAAAGAGTTTGAATTTTCAACGTATGGTCTAAGTATACGATCAAGAAAAATGGATACATTTGTTAGGATTGAGTCTGTACTCGCCACAATAGGGCGTCCAGGGGGTTCAGATACATTTTTATGAATTTTAGGGAGTGAATACATCACAGGGGTGCGAGGATGTTCAACTAAAAGATAATTAAATACATCTTTATCTATTAGATCATTATTTAATGCAACTTGGCAAACCTGTTTTAACTCTTTCTGGATGTCAAATATAGGATTATAGGACAGTTTTTTATATACCTCTTTTACATTAAGTTGTTGCCTAATTTCATTAGTATAATAAGATTTATTTAGGGCTACAATAGCTCCTCCTTTGTCCGCCCTTTGATATTATCAAAAGTATTCTTATTTGCAGAGTGATATGCACGACTTTTATTATTCAATTTGTTCTGTAATTTACATATATCTTTTTTAACTAATTCAATATATGTCTCAACACTATGGCAATTTTGTGGAGGAATAAACATACTTTTTTTCTTTAGCTGTAGTTTAGACATAGTGAACAAAGCTTTCTCATTATTAACCTTTCTAGTTAATTCAGAATGAGCAATATTATCCATAAAGGATTTGAGCCTTAGATTTCTAAAAAAGCGATATAAGTCCTTATTCAATTGGAAAAAATTACAGTCTCTATTGGGACAAAATGATAAGCCCTTATTAAGCATAGAGAGTTCGTCTTGTGAAAAGTCAGTGCTAGATATATTCACCACATTCTCCTCCATAGTACTTGCTTCAACCCCATCGATGTAGTTTACTTGCGTTTGGAAGATCTTAGCTATCGCAGCTGTTTTCCCTTTACCGTGGCAGTGTTTCCTCCCTCCTCTTCGTGTTCAAGTTTGGAGACGTGCCAGATGAGCTGGAACTACTACCGCTCCTCGCTTGGTAACGATTTTGGCGTCTGAAGTTACCGGAAGTAGGTCTACATGACGCTCCTTCCGGGTCATATTTCCATTGGTATACCCGGTTTTCGGAATAGTCCGTTTCATCTCGGGCAAACTTCAATCTTTTACGCTCTTCAATTATCTTTCTTAGCTCAGCCACATTCGTATTGGTTTGTGTAAGAACTTTCTTAGACTCATCAGCTGATAATGTATTTTTTATGGTATCTTCCATCTCAGCAAGTTTAACATCTTGTTCATTAACTTTAGGGTTTATCATTCCTGCTATACTCAATTTGTTATATATCTAATTAAATGCCCTTGTGGGCATGGCTATGTCGGAGAGACGACAAGAAACATCAAAGACAGAATCATAGAACACAAGAGTAGTATCAGAACAGCTAATATAAAAGTGCCAGTAGCTCATCATTTCATTAAGATGGGTCATCTTATCAATGAGTTAAGATTTCAAATAATTGAAAGTGTAGCTAGACCCCGCAGAGGGGGAGATAGGGAGAAGCTGTTGAAACAGCGTGAAGCTTTCTGGATCTTTAAATTAGGTACTCTTGAACCTAATGGTCTCAATAGAGATTGGAATCTTTCAGTTTTTCTATAAAATTTAGTCTTTATTAAGGTTTTTATTGTATTTATCTAATTCATGTTAGATTATTTAGATTTCTATATTTTTATAAGCTTTCCTATCAATTTAGGAGAATTGTATATATTTGTGCTGGTTATATACCACTTTGATATATTGTTACCCATAGGGTTAAATTGAAATGTTGCAATAGAGCGCCACCTAGTGGTGTCTGCCTATATATAGATTGAAAATCACTATGTCTGTATGCATGATTAAGGAAACTTGTTCCGAAACGTCGCTGCTACCTCCTGTGTAAAATTTGGTAATAAACTTGCTTTTGCTGTCACTCACCTTGGAGTCGTTAGTTTTAGCTCCACACAGATATGTAGCATGTCCTAGCTTAAATGGGCAGCTCTAGGATACGATTTAACTATTTATTTCTCTTTAAGCAAATGTCTAGTTCATGCGAAAACGCATATGTAGCATGTTCTACCTTAAATGTGCAGCGATAGGATGCAATTTAACCATTGAACTGTCTCTTTCAGCAAATGTCTAGTTTTAGCTCCACACAGATATGTAGCATGTCCTAGCTTAAATGTGCAGCTCTAGGATGCGATTTTACCATTTATTTCTCTTCTAGCAAATGTCTAGTTCATGCGATTTTCGTGTACACAAATGCATTGTATCTTATAAAAATGTATTTTAAGATAATAATATTTTATATATTTGTAATATTTCACATTTTGTTATGTTCATTATTTATAGGTGATTCAGGTTACATGAGCCGGCCTTGGCTCATTAAGCCTATACGTAACCCAGCTGACGACGCCCAGGTGCGCTACAATCCGGCACACAGGCGGACTAGGGCTGTAGTGGAGAGGATGTTTGGGCTCCTCAAAATGCGGTTATGATGCCTAGACAGGTCTGGAGGAGCCCTCCAATACAGCCCTAGTAAGGTGGCAAAGATCGTTATAGCCTGCAGCGTCCTGCATAACATAGCTCAGCTGGTTGTGTGTATATGTGTGATATACCTTTAAGGTATCTCCCTGCATGCACTTCACTCCTTTAAAAGGGAGCCTCCTACCTTCATACCTTGCCTGATTATTGAGAAGACAAGCAGCCTAAAGCCTGTTCCTTTTGCAAACTTCAGGTCTCATTCCTAAGTCTTAGTTATTACTAAGGAGAATCCACTACTAATCTACAGACAAACATTCGTGAAACTAACCAAAGATTTCCAGCACCTTGTTCTATGTTCCAGCCGCCACAGCTCTTACGCTGTACGAAGATTCCAGTTCAGCTCTCCCTCTGCAGCTCCTGTCAGTTTTTACACTGACCGCGGTACCGCTGCAGCTACGCGACTGTGGAACATCAAACCGGAAGTGAGTCACACATTCACCAGGGACCGAACAGTACAGCAGCAGAAATCCTCTCTGTCACACCTCAGGTATTCGTTCTAGGTTTACAACTTCAGCTTGATATATTTTCTCATGTTAATCCTCTAACTGATAACTTTGGTGTAAGTCACCTTGAATATCTCAACCTGCAGTTTAGTCTCACTTTGATTAACTCTTGCACCTACGGCTGTGAAATTGTTACTCACTATCCAGTGACTGATTCAACTTATTAGTGTGACTGACTTTGTACATATTTTATGCGTGAATGTGTGTGAAGATAACTTCGTTACCAAGACTTACATGCTGAATCTATTAAGCTGTGCTGTGAACACTCATTCGTGAGATCTCTGCACTAAATCTGACTTCTGATTAAAAGGAGTTCATCCTTACTTATATCAAATATTACTGGCTATTAACTGCTCACTGTTTTACTCTCTGTTCAAACTTAGTCTGTGTTTGCAGGAGTTGCTAAACAAAAGAGCTACATTCAAACCATTTCTGGTAACTGACTACTGGGTTTATTACAATATGTGAACCAAGCGCTAGAGACTAAGCCTTAAACTCGCTACCAGGAAGTCCCCTAGAAGACTTCAGAAAGCACGTGTGAACAAATAAGGGAGAGAGCGCTAAAAAGCTAGATATCTAGATTAAAAATACAATTTAATTAACAAATAAGGTAAAACAAGTACGATAAAACAGTCCAGTAAAAGAAAATCACAATATAATACAATAAAATACAATACAGTACATTAAAACCTACATAGATCCATGGTAGAGTCGGAAATCTATGAAATGGTTGGCACAAAGTGGCACTAAAAGTGTACAGTGGTAACAGATATTAAACACTGATAGATATATATGAAATATATACCAATCTAGAAAATAACAATGAAATCCCTAATACATGAGATAACTCCTATAATGCAGCAGTGATACAAAATGGTGAATCAGTGGTGGTACGTGTGGGAGTGTAGTCTAAGATAAACCAATTCTATTGGCATACAAATATATTAATAAATAAATAAATAGGCAAAAGTATAACAATGTCAATATAAAAAATAATATGTCAATGTTACAAAAAATGTCCAATTCCTAATAGTCCATAGTGAGTAGTGTGACCATCGTGAAAAAACAAAATAAAAAATTACAACGAAGCACTGTAATCCAAATCAGAAATCCGGTGATAGTGTGGAAAAACAAATGCACAAAAATAGAAAAAATGACAATATCAGCGTGATGAAATGACAAATAAAAATATGAAAACCAGTGATGGTGCTTTGTAGAAAATAAGTGATGAACAAGGTAAGTGGTACATAATCAAATTGAAGACAAAACTTGAAGTTAAAAGGCAGAATGTGAAAAATACACAAAAATTATGAAAAAAATTATGAAAAATAAAATCTCCTGAACCTGAAATAGAAAGAAATTCGCTTTCCAACTTGGATGGTAGCAACTCAAACTATGGATATAGTTGTTACAATCGACCTCCTTAAAGAAGGTCGATGTCTCAATCTTTTCATGTCTGATCTCGATTGTTAAACCCAGGAAATTTATCTTCTTTTGGCTATATTCATGTGTCTTTAAGGAGGTCGATTGTAACAACTATATCCATAGTTTGAGTTGCCACCATTCAAGTTGGAAAGCGAATATACCAAAGGGACAACTCCTAAGGATAAGGAAAAATTGCTTGAACCCCAAGAAATGGGAAGAACAGGATGATGTATTAAAATACAGATTCCTGGAAAGAGGCTATGTTAAAGAAACCCTGGAGGATAAAATAGAGGAAGTTGGCAAAATCAACAGAAACGACCTCATTAAATATAAAACTAGACCAGTGGCTAATTGGGATGAAAATACTATTGATGTACCCATGATAACGGAGTACTGTGCCAATAAACACATTATAGAAGGTATCATCAAGAAACACTGGTCAATACTAAAAGAAGATGATATAATTGGGGAAAAACTGACACCACATCCGAAGTTTATCTATAGGAAGACTAACAATCTGAGAAATATGATAGCACCGAGCATCCCAAGAAACAAGAAAACAAGCATCAATGACCACCAAGGGAAATTAATCAAAGGTTTCTTCCCTTGCCCGAGTTGCAAGGCCTGCAAGAATGGCCTAAAGATCAGTGAATTTTCCCCATATCACAAAAGAGACAAGTTTAGAATTAAAGACTTTATAAGATGTCACGATAAGGGGATAATATATGTGATAATGTGCACTTTTGGACTCCAATATGTGGGACAAACTTCCAGACCACTTAAAGACAGGATAAGAGAACATATCCTATGCATTGAGAAGAACAATACGGAAACACCACTGTATAAGCATTTTGCAACATGGGGGTAATGTGTAGATATGTGCGATTCGTTTCGGATCGATTCGAAAATTCAGAAAATTCAGCAAATTTGGCGATTCGAATCGAACCGAATTTCCAAATTAAAATACTGCCGAATTACCGAATAAATCCGAATTACTTCGGATTTATTCGGTAAATTCGGATGGCCATGGATTACACTAGTATTGTACAGTATAAATCTAATCCCACCTAACACTTACCGAACTTCCGAATCGAACCGAATTCAGCTGAATTTAGTACATAATACTAGTCTAATCCCACCTACCACTTACCGAAATTCCGAATTTCCGAATCGAACCGAATCCAGACGAATTTATTCGAATCCGAATGAATCTGAAACAAATCCGAACAGAATCGATTCAAATTTTTCAGAATTTGAATCGCTCCGAACCGAAATTAAAAAAAATCTGAATCGATCCGAACCGAATCGAATTTTTTCGCCATGCACATATCTAGTAATGTGAAAGAGCTAAAGTATTTCGGAATCCAAAGAGTCATGAAAAACTGTAGAGGAGGCGATTTCGAGAAAAGACTACTATACAATGAATCTAAATGGATCTTCACTTTGGACTGTCTCTATCTGAAAGGATTGAATCATAAAGAGGACCTTTCACATCTCCTGTCCCTAAGAAAAGAGTAAAAGTAATCTCAGTCAAGTATTTGGACTAGGCTCCTCATAAAATGACCGCATGTGTCTTCACACTAGCCACTCATAGTGATCCTGTAGGACATTCACATTCACATGAGAGACCCTACCCTTATGAGACCAACATCTCAAAGTCGCACTCTCCAATTTCTGTTCATCTAACCTTTATTTTGTTCACTATCTGTAGATATACCAGGTATAAGTTTTGCACTTCAACATATAAATCACTAGTAATGGATCCACTAATAGACTAGGAGATCGATTAGGATGATAGAATTATAGGCAGACCAAGCTACATGCCCACAGATATTAAGAGGACTAACCAATGTGTCAGACTCTACATGGACACACACAAACAATATTTGAACTATATCAATTTTAAAAAGTATACCCAATATAGAATTATAGACAAACATAATTATGTCTAGAAGGCATAAATACATGTTTAAGATCATACTAACAGATAGAAGGACAAATTGTATCGCTATACCTCTCGCTATACTGACTGTAATAGTATATATAGAGAGGAACTGGACCAATATTTCCAATACCAGCCCCACAGACTTAGCCACATTTACCCCATGTGTTATATCGATATTCTATATTAGGCTTTATTTACTACCGTGAATCCCTCTCTCTCTATTTATACATATATACATATATGAAGGGTTGGTATTGATAGACTTACTTCATTATGACTAGAGGGCATATATACATGCTCAATATCACACGAACAAGTAGAAGGACAACCGTCAATCTACACCTATCTATATTGATGATATCAAATGTACCCCCCACTATCACTCTATACACAGATATAGAGATTAAGTTATATATGTTTCATAAGATCTTAAAGTACTTATCACACGGCCCTGTGCACACACTATACCCGTTACCAACTTGACACACTCAAAAGTGATATTGTCTACCTCCTCAGATGTTTCTTTAAACATCAGAAACTATTTTAAAGTCTCATGGTTATGACTTTAGTATAGAGTAATATGGAGACCATAAGTCTGAAGTCTCTTTGAACATATGTGTATTTTATTAAACATACATTTTTACAAACACATAGATGTGAGTACACACATAACCTATTCACACACTGCATCTACAGAAGCAAAAATAGGAATCATTTCACTCATATACACATTTGAATTTGGGGTCATTAAATGAGGGATATAACCCCCTAGTTAGCATAATTGCACCCATTGCTGTCAAATAAATAGAAGCGCTTGTTTGGAAAAGATTGTAAACATCAAAACCGGCCAAACCGAAACCGGAAGTGGCGCCATGTGTACACATGCCGAAACCGAAAGTGACGACACACGCACACACACAGAAACCGGAAGTGACGCAAATGCGTCTAGAAACCGGAAAGAACACACATAAGGGAACAACAATGCTAAAGGCAACATATAGAATAAGGGGATTGGTTGCAAATGTGAAATACGATCTATATGTTTGATGCAAACTATCTATATGCTTGATGCAAAAGACCCCTAATTTACCAAATATTATGAATATTACAATTAGCACTATCAATAAGAATTAAAGAAGAATTTTCCCAGCAGACACTTGTCCCAAGACACTTGTCCCAACAGGAAGGGGCGGAGCCTATAAGGTTTGGCACCAAAAAACTGACACAAAATCACAATTTAAGCTCCCAGTAACCAAATACAGTATAGTCTTGAAAAAAGGCCTATGATAAGGCCGAAACGCGTTGACATACTGGTGAGCTCTTTTCTAATAGTAGCTAAGTGTACAAACGTTATTGCACTATTGTATTTCTTTCTATTTCAGGTTCAGGGGATTTTAATTTTCATCATTTTTTTTCATCATTTTTGTGTATTTTTCACATTCTGCCTTTTAACTTCAAGTTTTGTCTTCAATTTGATTATGTACCACTAAACTTGTTCATCACTTATTTTCTACAAAGCACCATCACTGGTTTTCATATTTTTATATGTCATTTCATCCCGCCGATATTGTCATTTTTTCTATTTTTGTGTATTTTTGTGCATTTGTTTTTCCACACTATCACCGGATTTCTGATTTGGATTACAGTGCTTTGTTGTAATTTTTTATTTTGTTTTTTCACGATGGTCACACTACTCACTATGGACTATTAGGAATTGGACATTTTTTGTAGCATTGACATATTATTTTTTATATTGACATTGTTATACTTTTGTCTATTTATTTATTCATATATTTGTATGCCAATAGAATTGGTTTATCTTAGACTACACTCCCACACGTACCACCACTGATTCACCATTTTGTATCACTGCTGCATTAGAGGAGTTATCTCATGTATTAGGGATTTCATTGTTATTTTCTAGATTGGTATATATTTCATATATATCTATCAGTGTTTAATATTTGTTACCACTGTACACTTTTAGTGCCACTTTGTGCCAACCATTTCATAGATTTCCGACTCTACCATGGATCCATGTAGGTTTTAATGTACTGTATTGTATTTTATTGTATTATATTGTAATTGTATTTTACTGGACTATTTTATCGTACTTGTTTTACCTTATTTGTTAATTAAATTGTATTTTTAATCTAGATATCTAGCCTTTTTAGCTTTTTAGCGCTCTCTCCCTTATTTGTTCTAACATAGCTCAGCTGGCTGGGATGCTGCAGGCCATCCAGATGCCCCGAGACCTCCTCCAAGATGGGGAGGATGACCCAGTTTTAGAGGGGCCATTCCGGGACGAGGGGCTCAATGTCAGAGACAACATCATCAACCGCCACTTCAGACGGTAAATACTAGAAGTTATATAGGAGCATTGCGAATATGTGTGCAATTTAGGGAAATTAAAAGTAGAAAATTGTGCATTTGTTTAACAAATGATTAGATAAAAATCTAATTTTTATTTTTTTCTTATCATAGGTAATTTATACATCAGATGATTCTGGCATTGGCTCCTGTAATGACTTCGCCACTTGATTTTCAAAGACAACATCAGATGGTAAGTATATACAATGAGGCCCATTTATCAAGCTCCAAATGGAGCTTGAAGGGCCGTGTTTCTGGCGAGTCTTCAGACTCGCCAGAAACACAAGTTATGGAGCAGCGGTCTAAAGACAGCTGCTCCATAACCCTGTCCGTCTGCTCTGAGCAGGTGGACAGACATCGCAGCAATTCAACCTGATAAAGTACGATCAGGTTGATTGACACCCCCCTGCTGGCGTCCGATTGACTGCGAGTCTGCAGGGGGTGGCATTGAACCAGCAGCTCTAGTGAGCTGCTGGTGCAATGCTGAATACAGAGAGCATATTGCTCTCCGGATTCAGCGATGTCTGTCGGACCTGATCCGCACTGTCAGATCAGGTCCGACAGACATTTGATAAATGGGCCTCAATGTATGGACTGGGGGGGGGGGGGATTTTGCACAATGATCCATCATATGGCATACAATTTTAAATGTAGTATTTATTTTACACATTACTAGATTTTTAGATAGTCAGAAAGGGATACTCTAGCAATACTATGTGATTCAAAGTCATACATCAGAGGTTAGGTCTGCATAATGTATGACTCAGCTTCACACTTGATTGATAGAACATAACACAAAAGATGCTACATATGCTTATTAAGCTAGTGATCTAAATATTCTCAGAAATGTTTAGGGGGAGATGCAGAACCAAGTCACACATTTTTATTAATGCTTTTATTTACACTTTATTTTCCATTAGGGAGATGACTTCATCTACAGACTGAAAGTGAAGAATCCCAGACTGAAAGTGAAGAATCCAAATGTGATCCTGTCTGTCATTGTCTATCAACTGTGTTGAGTTAGAAAACCATATAAAGACACATTCACATGGTAAGTGGCCACAATTCTCTTGAACAAGACTGAGGATGCAGGATGTATCCTATGGGAGATACTTATAGTTCATAATGTTATATTTTTATTTTTTAGATGGTATTTCACAATCCTCTATTTTGAAAATGATGAATAGGACACCTATTAGGGGTTAAAAATGTTATTAAAGTGTTTCCGATGTGGGGGGGGGGGGGCTCGGTTTAGGGGTTAATAGGTAGTTTATGGGTGTTAGTGTACTTGGTAGCACTTTAGTTAAGAGTTTTATGTTACGGCGTTAGCCCATAAAACTCTTGACTACTGACTTTTAAATGCGGTAGGAGTCTAGACAGGAGAGGGTTTACCTCTCACTTTTTCCAGCAATCGTAATACCGACGTTAGGAAAATCCCATTAAAAAGATAGGATACGCAATTGACATAAGGGGATTTGTGGTATGCAAAAATTGCGGAAAAAAAGTGAGTGGTACACCTGTACCTGCCAGACTCCTGTACACCTGTACATACCAGCGGGCGTTAAAAAGCAGCATTGGGACCCCTCAATGCTGCTTTTTAAGGCTAACGCAAGACTCTTAATCTAGGTGTATATTTTTACATTTTTTTTATTGAAATGCATACTATTTGATACATATCTCTATCACAGTAAGATAAGAAGAAATACATTCATCTAGTATTCTGATATGTAAACAAAATATTAGTCCCATCACTGTTAAACTATATATTTTACAAGCACATGCCTGTTATTAAATATAATAATTTAGAATAATTTATTGAATGAAAAAATATAAACACAGCATAAAGGGACACTGTACCCAAAATTTTTCTTTCGTGATTCAGATTGAGCATGAAATTTTAAGCAACTTTCTAATTTACTCCTATTATAAAATTTTCTTCATTCTCTTGGTATCTTTATTTGAAATGCAAGAATGTAAGTTTTGATGCCGGCCCATTTTTGGTGAACAACCTGGGTTGTCCTTGCTGATTGGTGGATAAATTCATCCACCAATAAAAAAGTGCTGTCCAGAGTACTGAAACCAAAAAAAAAGCTTAGATGCCTTTTTTTTTCAAATAATGATAGCAAGAGAACGAAGAAAAATTGATTATAGGAGTATATTAGAAAGTTGCTTAAAATTGCATGCAAGTCAAGTATCTTACAAAATTTAAGGGGGAGTTAGATACAGCCATCTATGATTTGATTGTGTGATTTATAGATGTCAAAATCTTAAAATGTTTGACAAGGATATGCATTATAAATTATACAACTTTGCTCTTTTTACTTTTAAGAAATGAAAGTGTTTAACTTCGACAGTGTAGTTTAATGTAATATTTAAATTTTAATCTCCATAAAATTTCTTAGGTAAAAAACATTTTTTTTATTAAAATAAATATGTTATTATGCTTTCCTTATTTGCAAGATAATCTAGTTGAAGTTATCTGTAAATAAAAAGTAAGTTAATTTCACATTTATACCAAGCTATTTTTTAAAGCCATATTTATGAATTTTCAGCTCTAGTAGAGTCAGTTGAAGGGTCTGTTAGCTATAGATATATCAAAATATAATTTCTCACAATTGTACTCTTTACCTGTTGGAGTGTATCACATTTCTATAGGTATTTTATACCCTTTATTTTAATTTATTTAATTTCTCCAATGTTAACTCCACCTATTCCTATTTTATATGTTCCCCTTAAAGGGACATTAAACCAATAATTAAATTTAATGATTCAGACAGAGAATACAATTTAATACAACATTAAATTTATCTTCTATGATCTAATTTGCTTCATTCTTTAGATATCCTTTGTTAAAGAAATAGCAATGCACATGGGTTAGCCAATTACACAAGGGCCCCTATTTAAGAAAGTCTTGCGGACCTGATCCGACAGTGCGGATCAGGTCTAGCTGAATACGGCGAGCAATACGCTCTTGTGAGCTGCTGGTGCAATGCCGCCCCCTGCAGACTCGTGGCCAATGGGCCTCCAGCAGGGGGGTGTCAATCAACCCGATCGTACTCGATCGGGTTGATTTCCGGCGATGTCTGTCCGTCTGCTCAGAGCAGGCGGACAGGTTATGGAGCAGCGATCTTTGTGACCACTGCTTCATAACTGCTGTTGGCTCGTCAGAAACACGGGGCATCAAGCTCCATTCGGAGCTTGATAGATAGGCCCCAAGGCATCTATGTGCAGCCACCAATCAGCAGCACCTGAGCCTATCTAGATATGCTTTTCTGGAATGAATATCAAGAGATAACAGCAAATGAGATAATAGAATTAAATTTGATATTTGTTTAACATTGTATTATCCATCTCAATCTTGAAAGAAAATATTCTTGTTTAATGTCCCTTTAAGGCAAAGCTGTATAAATACAGCCATTGTAAGATATTTCACTCACAGTGGGGAATACAATACATGAGGTAATAAAATTAGAAATGTTTTATGTTTGTTTTAAACATCTAAGAAGTATGTATATGTCTAAAAATGGGATTAACTTTGTAGATCAGACTATCTATCCAAGATAATACACATATTTGTGGTTTTTGATTCACAAGAATAATTCATAGACCAACATGAACCATTTATTTTCATGCTTTATATACTCTGCTGATAATAAAATAATAATGAATTGGAAACACATTTAATTTCTCTAAATATGATAGTATATTGTCCCTTTAAGAGTTTGCACTGAATAATTTTAAATCTCCCTGAAAGGATGAGGATAAGTGGACATTTTACAAACAAGGTTCTCACACAGGTCAAACGTATATGAATATAATGGAATAGAATATGCAATAATTATTATTGTAATAAAGTAAATAACTTTGGAGTTTCATGTCCCTTTTGATATGTATATCAAATAATCTATTTGAATATATTTTAAGATTCACACATGACTGCATGTTTTAAAAAATAACTTACGGCTAGATTTAGAGTTTTGTCGGTAACGACCCGCGTAGCTAACGCTGGCTTTTTTACCCCCGTACCTTTTAAATACAGCTGGTATTGAGAGTTCACAAAAGGGCTGCGTTAGGCTCCAAAAAGGGAGCGTACAGGCATATTTACCGCCACTGCAACTCTCAATACCAGCGGTGCTTACGGACGCGGCCAGCTTCAAAAACGTGCTCGTGCACGATTCCCCCATAGGAAACAATGGGGCCGTTTGAGCTGAAAAAAACCTAACACCTGCAAAAAAGCAGCGTTCAGCTCCTAACGCAGCCCCATTGTTTCCTATGGGGAAACACTCTCTAAGTCTGCACCTAACACCCTAACATGAACCCCGAGTCTAAACACCCCTAACCTTACACTTATTAACCTCTAATCTGCCTCCCCCGCTATCGCTGACACCTGCATATTTTTTTTAACCCCTAATCTGCCGCTCCGTACACCGTCGCAACCTACATTATCCCTATGTACCCCTAATCTGCTGCCCCTAACACCGCCGACCCTATATTATATTTATTAACCCCTAATCTGCCGCCCCCAACGTCGCTTCCACCTACCTACAATTATTAACCCCTAATCTGCCGACCGGACCTCACCGCTACTCTAATAAATGTATTAACCCCTAAAGCTAAGTCTAACACTAACACCCCCCTAAGTTAAATATAATTTTATTCTAACTAAATAAATTAACTCTTATTAAATTAATTATTCCTATTTAAAGCTAAATACTTACCTGTAAAATATACCCTAATATAGCTACAATATAAATTATAATTATATTGTAGCTATTTTAGGATTAATATTTATTTTACAGGCAACTTTGTATTTATTTTAACCAGGTACAATAGCTATTAAATAGTTAATAACTATTTAATAGTTACTTAGTTAAAATAATTACAAAATTACCTGTAAAATAAATCCTAACCTAAGTTACAATTAAACCTAACATTACACTATCAATAAATTAATTAAATAAAATACCTACAAATAAATACAATTAAATAAACTAACTAAAGTACAAAAAATAAAAAAAGAACTAAGTTACAAAAAATAAAAAAAGAACTCAGTTACAAAAAATAAAAACATATTTACAAACATTATAAAAATATTTCAACAATTTTAAGCTAATTACACCTACTCTAAGCCCCCTAATAAAATAACAAAGCCCCCCCCAAAATAAAAAAATGCCCTACCCTATTCTAAAATACAAATAGAAAAGCTCTTTTACCTTACCAGCCCTTAAAAGGGCCTTTTGCGGGGCATGCTCCAAAGAATTCAGCTCTTTTGCCTGTAAAAAAAAACATACAATACCCCCCCAACATTACAACCCACCACCCACATACCCCTAATCTAACCCAAACCCCCCTTAAATAAACCTAACACTAAGCCCCTGAAGATCTTCCTACCTTATCTTCACCACGCCGGGTATCACCGATCGGTCCAGGCTCCGAAGTCTTCATCCAAGCCAAAGCGGGGGCTGAAAACGTCCATCATCCGGCTGAAGTCTTGATCCAAGTGGCGGCTGAAGAGGTCCATCATCGGGCAGAAGTCTTCATCCTATCCAGGCAGAAGAGAAGATCCGGACCGGTAGACATCTTCATCCAAGCGGCATCTTCTATCTTCTTCCATCAGACGACGAGCGGCTCCATCTTCAAGACCTCCGGCGCAGATCCATCCTCTTCTTCCGACGTCCTAACACAGAATAAAGGTTCCTTTAAGGGACGTCATCCAAGATGACGTCCCTCGAATTCCGATTGGCTGATAGGATTCTATCAGCCAATCGGAATTAAGGAAGGAAAATTCTGATTGGCTGATGGAATCAGCCAATCAGATTCAAGTTCAATCCAATTGGCTGATCCAATCAGCCAATCAGATTGAGCTCGTATTCTATTGGCTGTTCCGCATTCTATTGGCTGGAGTTTTGTCGTTAGATTTCTAACGCTCACTTCAGCCACAACTTCAAATACCGGTGTTAGAAAGATCCCATTGAAAAGATAGGATACGCAATTGACGTAAGGGGATCTGCGGTATGGAAAAGTCGCGGCTGCAAAGTGAGCGTTAGACCCTTTCCTGACTGACTCTAAATACCAGCGGTAGCCCAAAACCAGCGTTAGGAGCCCCTAACGCTGGTTTTGACGGCTAACGCCAAACTCTAAATCTAGCCGTTAGTTTTGAGCTTGTGATGGTTTATATTTAAAGGGAAATCGAAAATAACATCAAATCTTGCATGATTCAGACAGAGCAGATTTGAATATAAAAATAAATTGACTTTAATATTCACATATGTTTTATTCTCATGTTATTCTAAGTTTGCACAAACTAGATGCATAGGCTTATGATCAGCAAAGCATTACTGTGCAATATCTACTTATTTGTGGGTGGTCCAACAATGCATGTTTACAATGTTAAGACTGATGTCTTTATAAAAATTTAAATATTGCATATCAGGTCATTAAAGGGACATTAATCCCCCAAAGATTTTTTCATGATTCCTATAGAAAATATAATTTTACACTTTCAAATGTACTTCTATTATCTGCACTCATTCTTTTGATATATTTTCCTTTAAAAACATATCTAGATATGCTCAGTAGCTGAAGATTGTTGACTGCGCAGAGATTCCTTGTCTGATTGGCTCAGCCATGTGCTATGCTATTTCTTCTGTAAAGGATATCTAGAGAATAAGCTAAATCGATAAAGTTACATTTTAATGTTTAAAACTGTATTCTCTATTTGGATCATAAAAGAAAACATTTGGGTGTAATGTCTCTTTAAATATAAAGAAGCCGGTGCCAAACAAATATGTGAGCAGTTCTGACAAATACAAGCTCCATTTTTATTCAATAAAAGGGAACAAACGTTCTTTTTAAATTTTAAAAACATTTTGATCAAAGTTATGTCCATTATAAATACAGATTACACATTTCATAAATCTAGCGTGGTAAACGTATTATGCAACACAAGATTCTCATCTTAGAGAATTCTTTTATAATGTCATGCACTAGCACACAATCGATGTGCATTTTTGGTATTCTAAATACATTTAATCGAGCAATGTCAATACTTCACGAGTCACAATATTTCTTTAATAAACAATGAATACATACAATGTTTAATGTTAACATAAATATATATTTATATGAAATAAGCTGATCAATCTTAAACATCTTAATGTTTAAAACATTTACTAATGTGACTGGATTATATTTACTATCGTGCGTAAAAATCAAATTGAGATCAATTGTAAACTTAAAGGGACAGTCTACACCAGAATTGTTATTGTTTTAAAAGATAGATAATCCCTTTATTACCCATTCCCCAGTTTTGCATAACCAACACAGTTATATTAATATACTTTTAACCTCTGTGATTATCTCGTATCTAAGCCTCTGCAAACTGCGCCTTTATTTCAGTTCTTTTGACAGACTTGCAGTTTAGCCAATCAGTGCCTGCTCCCAGATAACTTCACGTGCACGAGCACTGTGTTATCTATATGAAACACGTGAACTAACACACTCTAGTAGTGAAAAACTGTTAAAATGCATTCTGAAAAGAGGTGGCCTTCAAGGTCTAAGAAATTAGCATATGAACCTCCTAGCTTAAGCTTTCAACTAAGAATACCAAGAGAACAAAGCAAAATTGGTGATAAAAGTAAATTGGAAAATTGTTTAAAATTACATGCTCTATCTGAATCATGAAAGTTTATTTTGGCCTAGACTGTCCCTTTAACATTTAAAGGATCATGTATATTAAATCTGCGCCACACATATACGCATAACAGTCCCATAAATAACAAATAAGTCTACAGGCCAAATGTAGTAACAGCACCCCCAGGAGGTATGTGTATGGAAGTTACAAAGATATAAATCCATTAAACATTAATGATCACCCAATCAGAGTTCATAACACAAACATAACTTGAGTCACTATGGCCTCACAGACATGATAACAAAATTACAATATTTCATCCAATCAGATGTACAGATACCATGTCCCATGGTGCATATCATGTTTACTTCACTATATACAGGTCCATTATACGTTGCCATTTTTGTCAGTTCTCTAATGCCTGCTGGTGTACTTATATTTTAAAAAACAATAAAAAAAATATATATATATACACAACTCGGCAGGCATGACGTCTCCCAGGTTCACACGGGTGGAAAGTGCTGTATTGGTCAATGCGGTCGAGGAGTTTTATCTGCAGGTGTTTGGGAACAAGAAGAAGTTGACGATGCCGAAAATTAGGTGGGCCCTTTGGCTGTCTGTCACCCAAGAGGTTAATTCCAGAGGACCCCGGATCAAATTATGCGGAGATTCGGGGATATGAGGTTGCGGCTTCGCAGTAAAGCCCGCCTCATGAAGGAGTGGGAGTGGGTAAAAGCATGTCGGAGGGATGGAAAGCAGGATCCACCCCACGGAAACTATACCTGCAAAATTATGAGGAGACTTTATGCACCCTCCTCAATCTCCATTTCCCCCGATGATTTGCTTCAAAACACTCCTCGACTTCTTCTCAATCCTCAGTTGCTGGCTCTGACACTCAAGACCCGGAGCCCAGTGCAGCTGCTTCTCAAATCGGTGACCTGGGAGAAGGAAGTAAAGAGGCTGAACTAGGTAAATATCAGACTTCATAGGATATGTATATATTTAAGCAATGTGTATATAGTCATATATTCAACCTATATAGATCGCACAACACACGTTACATATGATGAATAGATATCTGAATTTTGAATCATCACAAATGAAATAGGAATGATGTTTCTTGCGCTCTCCAGAATATGCGTCATAGAGATAAAATGGAATTGCACATCTGTGAAATCACTATCATCCGCCATTTCAGACATTAAATATCGAATCATACAAAAGTTATAAATATTAATTTGTAGCATTCAATCTTTACAAATATCCTATTGGAATATTGTAATACACCCAATTGAAAATATACTTGAAGTCTTTACAAATGATACTCATCACACTACAATATCCAAATCAAATCTGAATCACGGATGCGCAATTACACTTTAAATAATTGTGCAATGATCACAAAATATATAATTGCGCAGAGAGGTGAACATGGGTTTGCTGTAACAGTGGCATTACTTTAGGCATGTTGGTCAAATGTATACGTTAATTAGTATATATGTGAAGAATACAGTATCCTTATTTACCATCTTCTACATTAGAAAACCTATACTAGCAAGATCAAAATAAAAATTGAACAATGTGTAACAATTTATGACAATGCAAGAAGACAAAAAATTACTTCAAGCGACATTCAACAACATAAAAGATTGTAAATAAGAATACATGATCTCTTTATTTATAAATTAATTTGTCAAACAATGAATTCACGTGAAGACAAATAAAATTTTAATTTATCAATTTTAACAAATATATCTGATTGTTCGTGTCCATGGCCTGATTTGTATTAATTTTATCCAATCCTGATTGAATCTTTTACAGATATGGATGTTGGTGCTGGAACCTCGAGCCCGTGTTTGTCACAGTGTAGTATGTCTCATTCTAATTTACCCTTGTCTTGCAAACATGGACATAACATTACCTAATAAATTCACTTTGATCTATATTAATATGGATACTCAAATTCATTTTTTTTTTATTGTAGCTAAGAATCACGACTCTGAGTTATGATTCCATTGTAATACAAATCTCAGTTTATGAGTATTTTAAGATATTCATTATATTCTTGATATCTTCATTTTAATGTAATCTTCTGGTCATGGCTATTTTGGAATTTTCCCCTGGGTAGTGCTTGACACTTTTTTTTTATACATTTAGACAACACTAACACATTTTTACATATGTGCATATTATCTAAATATATATCTCATATGCTTTGATTTTTTCTTCTTATCATTAAAGGGACATGAAACCCAACATTTTTCTTTGATTATTTATACACAACATGTGATTTTAAACACATTTCTATTTTGCTTTTATTATCTAAATTACTTCAGTTTATTGTTATCCTTACATGTCTTCAGATAACTCCCAGTAGAGCATAGTTGCTCCTTTAAAAAAAGATTATAAGACAATGAAGCAAATTAGCTAAAATAAGTATATTTGAAAGCTGTTTAAAATCACATGCTGGATTGGAATCATGAAAAAGAATACAATTATACATTTGTAGTTTCATGTCCCTTTAAGAGAGAAGGATAATTAAAGATTCTTGATAATAGCATTAAATTATACATTGGATTGTAATTGCATGCTCTATGCCACTCATTACATCAACATATGGAGACAATTCATTAACAGGAACATTGTCAAAGATATTTTGAAATTTAGTAGAAATCCAATATATCTGAATTAATCTTTACACTGTTTTAATGAAACAATAATGATATATAAATCCCATCTTTCCTATCTTGGACTACCTTTATATATATCTCAATATTTTAACAGCACCATGATGACATAGTTTTAAATATATCTTATTTCTTGCATTGTAATCAATATGTGTTGTGTCCTAAAACAGATGACTGTACATTGCAGAAATGTATCTATGTGCCACATGGCTTAGGTTCTAGTTGTCACCAGTTGTTAGTCAAAGTGTTGTGCATGTCTGTACTATTTAAAAAACAGGGAACAATAGTTATATTTAGATATGCCATAGATTCATATGATAAGAATTGGCTGTCTAATATAGTAAAAAATCCAACATATGTGAAAGATATCATTTTCTAAACAATCACGTTGATGAAATCCTAAATTTTTTGTTCATATTAGTGCTCTAGTCTTCACATTCTGAAGTATATTATTTTCTATATTTTATATTAATGTGATTTAGTGATGTCCAAACTGTGTTCACGAATATATTTTAATATCATTAATAGAATTAGTTATTGTGACGAGCACAGAGGGATCCAGCACTGATGGTGACCTGCCTTTGCAGGCTTCTGGTAAGTCTATCGACTCATTAATATGTCATTGAAGTTGTATTTTTAATAAATATTCTGATCATGATTCTGATGAAGCATTCCATTTGAATAAAACATATAATGTACTCCTCTGATGATATATGTAGAAATTTGTAAGATTAAGATCTCAAAGTTTCTTAGTTTACACCTTTGTGCTTCTGAACATTGCTAGCACATGTTTATTTTTCTTATAAATTTTGAAAATAATTATCAAGTGATACACACATGAGAACTCTTAAATATTCAATGTACTGAGATCTTTTGGATATTTTTAAAAAAACAGACACAAAAATTTAATTATTACTCATCGATGATTAAATATCTTATTTCATTTGCATGCTCCATCAAAATGATGTAATTCCTAACTTTCGTTCTGTATATCTTTAATGAAACATTGATGTGTGTCCTTGAGCACCAGTAACACGGTAACATATATTTTTTTAACGTGTACACAACATATTATGTTTTACAGAGATTGATGTAACATGTGTGATGGAGGAGGAAGTGACTCCCTTGGAGTCTGATGGTACGTAAAATATTTATAACATGTACAGTATACTGTATAATGTATGTTGACCATATTGCCTCTTTACAAAGGAACATATATGAAAAATACATAGGTTAGGGCTTTATTCAAGGCTGTTTCAAGAAATGTTTTGTATATGAACTCTGACCTATGTATTTTTCATATGTGTTTATTTTTAAAGCGGGATTAGGGTCACCCTAATATAACGTGTCTTGTTTATAAATCATACTATTGCGGGAAAATAAATTCTCCAGCTTTGTACCTTTCAAATATATTATTCCATTCTTTTCAAATACACTATTGCCCCACTTTCTATAGCATACAGCATGAACATCTGTTTTTATTATTAATTAAATTTATGGATGATTTTTTGTTCATCACATCATGATGTCACATGCATATTCCCTGCAAAACCCCAATAATCATCTTCTGATTGTACAGACAGTCATTGCTATTCATCTGAGTGCCTAGATGCAGACCATATCATTATGTCATAATTGTATACATAAAACAGATTCTAAATGAAATTCCTTTAATGTCATGATGTATGATATGTAAATATATTTTAAAGAATTTATGTGTATACTGTCCATTTCAAGCAAACAAACATTAATATTCATCAAAACTAAAGCATGCATTTTGGAATGTGTCTATTAATATTGGGATTACATACATTTAATCCTAATGTAAAAGAGAGATTCACAAAAAATATTCTGAAAATGTAATATAAGAATGCTAAAATTAGATTGTGGATATTTAATATGAACGGTAGTATCTACTGTGTATATATTCAAAATAGTAATTTATTGAACCATCAAGCTTAAAATTAGTCCATTTAAGATTACTAAAACAATCAACAAAATATATGTCAATCATTGTTTCCCTGATTTCAAAGTCTAGATGGAGTGTCCATTTAGATTGAATCATATTACACACTCCAATATTATTGAATGTTTATATTTTCCAAAAAAAGTCTAAAAGAACTCTATTACATTTCCATCTCAAATGCATACATGCATACCCAAATATTATCCAAAATATTAATATATGATAACAACAACAGCCTCTAAAATATATATGATAACAGCCTGGATAATATATGATAACAACAACAGCCTGGAAAAGGTTAATGTGAATTGCCTTTTTCTGTGTGTGAAAACTGCTTTGAGAAAAGCTGTAAGCTGAGACTCCCCTCCTCCCCCCCCCCCTTCTTAGTAGTGTAACTGTGTGTAGGAATGCAGAACGCTCCTCCCCTTGGAGGCTGATAGTGGGAGCTAAGATTTCTTTGTATTGGTTGCACTCGTTGTAAATTATAACCCGGGCGTTGTCTTTGACAAGACAAAGAAAATTTGGTTCAAGTATGCAAGAGAGAGACTTTTTAGGCAGAACTGTCCTTGGGACCAAACCACTAAACATGTGAAATGGCAGCTCTCCACATATCTAAAGAAACTTGGTAATAAGTTAGAGATTTTGTGTAATTCTTTTCATGTCCCATTTTCTTTTTAAAGAACTGTAGCTTTGCATTTGTATGTTATTTTGAATGTCTTTATAATTTTGCACTGTGTAACCTGTATTGATATTTTTGTTATTAAACGCATAGAAAATCTCATTCTGTCTTTTGGGCTCTAATATCCGAATTCACACTCCTGTTGAAACAAGGTTAAAGGCACATTACCTAATTGTTAAATAGTGTGAGTTTTTAGGGGTTCCCCAAAACTCCCCTTTAATTTAAAAGTTTTGGTGGTGGCAGCAGGGAAATTGTTAATTAGAGCAGTGTGGACGAGATTTGGGGTTAATGTGGTGTCTCTTTTAAGGTCCTTTTGCAGAGTTGCAAGGATAAGGGAACCAGAGCTGTGTGCCATTAACCCCTTCATGCCCATCCCTCTATTGTGACGCTGAGAAGGTTTGATTCGTCACACCTCTACTTTCTGCAAATGAGAGTCCCAGTCTGTGCTATGGATTTTGACATCATCCAAGTACACAGTGGCATAGTGCGCATTTAGGTCTTAATAATTTATCCATGAGCCTCTGAAAAGTGGCTGGAGCTCCATGGAGACCAAAGGGCATCACCTTATATTGAAATAAACCATCTGGGGTTACAAAGGCAGTTTTCTCTCTGGCATGCTTAGTGAGGGGTATCTGCCAATAATCTTTTGTTAAATACAATGTAGAAAGAAATCTGGCCTTAGCTAGCCTCTCTAACAGTTCATCAACCCGTGGCATTGGGTAGGCATCAAACTTTGACACTTCATTTAATTTCCTAAAATCTTTACAAAATCGGATAGAACCATTCGGTTTAGGTACCAAAACAATTGGGCTAGACCAATTACTATGTGATTCTTCTATCACATCTAATTCAAGCATTTTCCTAACCTCTTCTCGTACAGCCATCCTTTTTGCCTGAGGAATCCTGTATGGTTTTAATTTAAGTGTTACTCCAGGCTCAGTAATAATATCATGGGCAATTTCTTGTGTTCTGCCTGGCATAGGCGAGAAAACATCCTTATTCCTCTCCACCATTTCCTTAACTTCCTGTACTTGTTCAGGTGTTAGCTTTGGTGAAATAGTCACTACTTGTTCTGAGACTTGAGGCTCAGTCCCGGTATTATCTAACTGGGCTAGTAATGTTTCTCTATCCCTCCATGGCTTAAGAAGATTTATGTGGAATATTTGCTCTTTCCTACGTCGGTCAGGCTGACTAACTATAATTCACAGGGCTTTCCTTTTCTATAATTTTATAAGGTCCCTGCCAATGAGCCAACAGCTTACTCTCAGCTGTAGGAACCAAAACCATTACCCTGTCACCATGTTTAAATTGCCTTACAGTAGCACTCTTATTATAACATTTTTGAGTATCCTGAGCTTTTTCCATATATTGGCGAACCAGGGGGAAAACATGAGCCATTCGCTCCTGCATTTTCTCTATATGCTGCACCACATTAGTACCTGGTACTCCCTGTTCCTCCCAAGTTTCCTTTAGTATGTCCAACATACCTCTCGGATGTCGACCATACAAAAGTTCAAAAGGAGAAAAACCAGTTGAGCTCACGGAATTTCACGGAATGCAAACAATAAGTAAGGAAGCAGTTGATCCCAATCCTTCCCATCTCTACTAACAACTTTCCTTAACATCCGCTTAAGTGTGCGGTTAAACCTCTCTACTAGTCCATCTGTCTGTTGGTGATATACCGAGGTTTTCAAAGCCTGTATTTTAAATAACTGGCACAACTCTTTCATGAGATGGGAAACGAAAGGAGTACCTTAGTTAGTTAAAATCTCCTTTGGGATTCCAACCCGTGAAAATACTTGTACCAATTCTTTTGCTATATTTTTAGCATTAGCCTTACGTAGTGGAATGGCCTCAGGGTATCAAGTTGCATAATCTACAATAACAAGAACGTATTGGTGACCACACGCTGATTTCTCTAATGGGCCTACCAAGTCCATCCCAATCCTATCAAATGGTACATCAATAATTGGGAGGGGTATAAGTCGAGCCCTTAACTTGGGTTTTGAGGATGACAGTTGGCATTCTGGGAAGGAAGCACAATATCTCTTTACTTCTTTGTAAACCCCTGGCCAATAGAACCTCCTCAGGACCCTTTCCTGAGTTTTCTCTACCCCCAGATGTTCACTAAAAAGGTGTGAATGTGCAAAATCTAACACCTTCCTAGTATGAGAGGAAGGCACAACTAGCTGTTCTATCTCTTGACCTTCCTCTGATATTACTCGGTACAGAAGGTAATTTTTAACCATAAAATATGGGTATACACTTTTTGTTTGACCTTCTACTTGTGCTCCATTTATCTCTACTACCCTGCTCCTTGCATGGTGTAGCAAGGGTTCATTAGCTTGTTCTCGCCCAAAGCTACTGCTAATAATGTCTAGTTCACAGTAATTTCACTTCCCTGATCTACTTCAGATTCTGTGCTCTGAGTGACCACGCCTTTATTACTACGTTTTCCCTGCTCATTTAACAAAACTTCATTAAGGGCTTTATTAAATCTGTATTTACTCTTCCTGCACTCTTTTCTAGATTTACCCCTTTTTGGACTGGATGCATACAAATCAGGGTGAATAAAAGGGAAAACTTCATGTAGACTCCTATCCCCTGCTTCAACCTCTGACTCTCCTTGTTTAGCAGTAAGTTGAGACTGTATTAGGGTGTGAAACTCTGGAAAGTTTCTTCCTATAACCAAGGGATAGGGCAGCCTAGGTACCACTACAGCAGTTATTTGTATTCATTTCATTTCACAAGTATAGAGACACTTATAACAGCAGTAGGATAAGTAACGGTACACCCATGAATACCAGTACACCTATTGTCTTATTTTTTTGCAACTGTGATTGTTCCACTAAATCTCCTGACACTAGAGTTAAGGCACTGCCAGAGTTCACCAAAGCCTCTGTGTCTCTTTTATTAAAGCATACTGACACCCGGAAGGAGTGTATGTTTTCTCCCATGCCTGCTAGGCAAATAAGTCCACAAAAGTCTGATGGTTCTTCTCTTGGGGCACATTGCATTGGTTCTGGTAGGTTTGGGCATCCTGCACTGACATGTCCTTTGGCACCACACTCAAAGCAGGTTAAAGGGTTCCTCCCCAAATGATCCACTCTTGGCAAAGTGTGGTTTATCTGATAGCGATCTGCTGGTTCAGCTTCAGTCTCACCCTTTTTGTTTCCTGGCCTCTGGGTCCTAAAAGTCTTTTGTTGTCTCAGAGATTCTGAAACAAATTTAAATGGCATAGGACAGGCTTTCTCAAGGTCCCTGGCAGCAAGGTATCTTTCCACTTGAGCCACCATAGAATCATATGTAGTGGGGTTTCCTTGTCCTACCCACTCACAGAGGCCATGGGGCAATTCTCGCAAGAATCTGTCAAGTACTAGCATTTCAAATATTTGTGCAGGACTTTGGGCCTCTGGTCTAAGCCATTTTTGTGCCAGATGTATTAAGTCAAACATCTGAGACCTGGAAGCTTTCCCCATGTTGAAATGCCAGTTATAGAAACGATGGGCTCTCACTTTACATGTTACACCCATTCTGGCGAGAATTTCAGCTTTCAACCGTGTATTGTCTCTAGCAACTTCTTCCAAGTCTTAATAAGCCTTTTGGGCTTCACTGAGGAGAAAAGGAGCAATGATTCCTGCCCATTGTTCTTGTGGCCAGGCTTCCCATATAGCTGTGCATTCAAATGCCACCAAATATGCCTCCACATCATCCTCTGATGTCATTTTCTGTAAGCAGCCGCTTGCCCGTATCCTATTCACACCTTCTGCTTGCGTAGGTGCTCCCTGAGCAGTAATATGCTGCACAACATCATAAAGCATGGCATGATCCTGTTTTTGGGCCTCAGCCAGGGTCCCAATTTGTAAAGCTAAAAGTCTGTTACACTCTTGCTGAGCTGCAACTGATGCTGCAGCCTGACGATTAATCTCTTGTTGCATAGATGCAGCCTGCAACAGGGCCTGTAAAACATCCTCCATATTTATGTGGGTCTGTACCTTTAAGGCTTCCAGAATAGTAAAGCAGGCACTAACAATCCCACTTCTGACACCACTGTGACAAAGCCCTTGCAGGAATAGTCACTTCAGCACGAAATATAGTGGTTTAGGCTGTTTTATTTTTATCAGCAGATTTAAACATGGGGTTTAAAACAAACATAAAACAAACAAAATCCTACTCCTTTTTAGGAGACTAACTATACATGCAATATTTCCTTACTAGCCAGTATTGGGTAGCTTAACTGGTCCCAGTTAACAAAACAAATCAAAATTAGCAGAATAGAACAAAGTTTGCTCACCAGTCTCTTGTTTCTACCAGCTATAAATTCAGACATGCAGCAAGGTCTCAAATCCTCCCTCTCTGGAGTAGCCTGCACAATGAGACACTGATTCCCTCTACAGAACTGCTTATAAAGGATCCAAATAATTTAACCAGAATCAGCTGTGGTGAGCTACTAACAAATTAACACTTTGTTAGAGGGGAAAAAGTGACCTTTTCAATCTCCTGCTAACATACACTCCTTCTCTCACCCTGTCACAATATTTAATAATAATTGGTGACCAGTGAAAATGCTAACAATCTACATAAATAATAATAATTTGGTGTGTACTTAAAATAATTCTAACTGATAATATTTAACACAAGCTGGACAGGTGGATTAATCACCCAAAAAACATCCAATGTCGAAGTCTAAATTTAGACCCCTGGGTTTTAAAGTCTTTAGGTCAAAGATCCACTTAGGGCTAGATTTATCAAAGCTGAGGCATACAGGGGCACATATACGCACCCCTGTATGCCTCAACTCGCCTGTGGTGGGACGAAATTACCCACAGGTAATCAACATTGCACACAAGCGCAATTTTGCACTCGCGTGCAATCCCGCCCCCTGCCCGCGCCCAGCCTCCTGTGCGCGTGCAGGAGCTGTCAATCTCCTTGGTTGGACACGACCGCGGAGATTGAATTTCGCCACCTTGGAGGTGGCGAAGAGGTTAAGGAAGCGGCGGTCTCGTGACCGCTGCTTGATAAATTACGTTGAGCAAGTTCTTGTGAGAACTTGCAGACGTAGGGCTTTGGTAAATCGAGCCCTTAGTCTCTCTTTTTAAAAGTTCTCCCTGAATGTTTCCCCCTTTCCATTTCCTTTTAACCTTTTCTATATCCAGAAATGAAAAATGACAAAGATTACCCTTGTTACATAATCCAAAGTGTTTAAGAATAGGGAGATCTTTATTTCTTTCAAGATTGTAATTTTCAATAGAGCAAATATGTTCCCTGATGCGAGCCCGTAGGGGTCTTGTAGTTTCACCTACGTACTGTAAACCTACGTACTGTAAACTACAAGACCCCTTATGTAACAAGGGTAATCTCAGTCATTTTTCATTTCTGGTTATAGAAAAGGTTAAAAGGAAATGGAGAGGGGAGAACACTCAGGGAGAACTTTTAAAAAGAGAGACTAAGTGGATCTTTGACCTAAAGACTTTAAAACCCAGGGGTCTAAATTTAGGCTTCGACATTGGATGTTTTTTGGGTGATTAATCCACCTGTCCAGCTTGTGTTAAATATTATCAGTTAGAATTATAAGTACACACCAACTTATTTTTATTCATGTAGATTGTTAGCATTTTCACTGGTCACCAATTATTATTAAGTATGTATATGATTTCCTTTACTTAAAAATATTTTTATATGTTTTTATATATATTTTTATATATATATTTTACATATTTATGTAAATACACACATACAGTCACTTTTCACATCAATTACCCTCTTTCTTACACTTGTTCTATATATGTAAACTTATTCTATATACACACATTTTTAATAATTGGAAATAACCCCCAATTACACTAATTTTTGAGAAAACATACTTCTAATACCGTAACCTAGGTCCTGTTTAATTCAATTTATATTTGGCCCTCTCTGTTTTTTCCCGAGATTCATATGAATTATTCCTGAGATTTATGTGAATTTATATGAATTTAATTGCAGTTTTTAGATATACTGAAATATGGGTTATTAATCTCTTGCTATATTATTTTGAATATTATCTTGTATTCCGCTATTTTTAATATGAGTCAAATTTTGTCTCATTTTGTATCAATACGTTTATCTTTCTTGTACTGATCCATTTTGTAATCCTGTCAGAATAAGTAGGGCAACTACGCCCACTGTTTTTAGCCAATAAGGAAGCCTAACTGCCTTTAAATAGACAGTCGTACATTCCATCAGGAGCTTGAGAAAGACCCATGACGGGTTGAAATGCGTTGCTCCTATTCCAAGAAGTGGTTTGTCCCTCTAAGGCTCCCATAAAGATTTGGCTCAGTTATTTATGAGCAGCAGAAGTTATCCGGGCGAATATCATGCTGAAATTGCATCGCCATATTAGAATGCCACGCTGAGAGTCTGTTGCTGTTAGCGTAGAGGTTGCCACAAAGAGGAGAAACACACGCCTTGATACCATTCCCGGTGTAAGTAAAAGTAAACACCTTTTTCTGGTATCCCTTCTGCCGTTTTGATTCGGTTCTTTATGTATTCCAGCTTCTTCATGTGACACTTGTTCCTTGAGCTCTCCGACAAACACCATCGATTCATCTCTATATGAATATCGTTTCGAAACCCCATTTCTTAACATTGTTGTTTTTATTTTGCTACTTTTCTCTATTTTATTGTAGCTAATTTCTCATTGTAGCTTTTTTATGTAGCATCTGATTTTTTTTAGATTGGTTGTTGCAATTTCTCTAGTTTATTTGCTCTGTATGTATACTACACTATCTATTGCGCCTGATCAACGCATATGATATTATGTATATTTATTTTAGTTTATATATAAATATACAGTATATTTTTTAACCTGTATTAAATTCATATAAATTTTAAACATTCACTTGGATTATTTCATTTGGCCAAGATTGGCTTGTGCACATTGCAAGGTTTATTATTAAGTTCACAATATTTAATATATTTAATTTAAACATCTTTTCTTTTTCTCACTTACACATATATATCTTTTTCATTTTTTTTCACTTTCTATTTTCAGCATTTATTAGCACATATGATTTAAGGTTATTTGGCT
Source organism: Bombina bombina (assembly GCF_027579735.1). Classification (NCBI taxonomy): domain Eukaryota; kingdom Metazoa; phylum Chordata; class Amphibia; order Anura; family Bombinatoridae; genus Bombina; species Bombina bombina. The sequence goes on from NC_069504.1 coordinate 1,067,561,747, forward strand.
CTTTGGCTAAATATCTCTTATACCCCATCACATATTTATCTTAGAGGCTGGGGAGTCCTCTTGTTCTTATAGGCTTAATAGCAATTTTCAGTGCAGTAACCAATATTACCTTTTGTGCTCACTGATAGGGAAGTATCCCACAAGCATTACAACTAGCTCCCACTAGTGTAGCACGTGTATGTATTCTTTTTCAGAAAAGAATATCAAGAGAACAAATCACATTGTAAAATAGAAGTGAATTTAAATGTGTCTTAAAAATTGCATGAATCATTCAAGTTTAATTTTTACTTTCCTATCCCTTTAATAAATACATCTTGTATACTACAATTGTGATTTCGCTATCAATGTCTGTGGTTATTTTTACTTGGATTTAATACTCAGATGCAGGGTAGGGTGAACTTGAGTCCTCCAGTGTTTCTGGGGGATTTATTTGTGTGTGTATATATATATATATATATATATATATCAGTGGCGGCTGGTGAATTTTGAAGATAAAGCTCTGTTCCTTAAATGGGAAACTATGTATATATGATAGATACGCACTTCACACACCTAGACAGACACACTGCATACATACATACATACATACACACTACATACATACTTACACCATACACAAACATATATACATACACACTATACGCACAGACTATGTACATACACACTACACACACATATACACAGACTACATACTTTTTTGTAATGCATTTCCCTTGAAATATAATATAATTCAAAACCAGTATAGATATAACACTTCCAACTGCCATAAAATACAGGTCTTTCCAGAGCTTCAGGATTCCCCATTGCTATTTTATTATGATTAAAAATGTAGGTACATTAACCAAAATCATAATATACTGTAACATTTTACTAAAACAAGAGTCCTTACAAATAGCTTAGTAACATGTTCATTACTTTACTTAGGTAAATCACTCTAGCTGCTTGTCTATGAATATAAACGTTGGTCTTGAAAGAAAAACTGGCAGCTTTTTTATTAAACTGCCTGAGTTAATGAATGCAGAACTCATCAGCAAAGATGCAGCACAGCCTATGTCCCTGCCATTTACACATGTAATGTCTCCTCTAGCTAGGGAAGGAGGCAGGAAAGAGGTTACCAGCAGCTATTCAAAGGGTCTATTCCAGCTCGTGGAAATAGGCTAACTTGAGACAGATTGGTTGTGGCTCACCTGACCCTGAAGTTGGTTGCATTCATTGGTTTAGTGAAGGGAGAGGGTAGTGTTTGCTGAGACTGCTGCTTCCCCTGCTACCGGGAGAAAACCTGACTCTGGCTGCACTGCTGCCTGTACATCTCCAACAGATAGGAAAACAGCATAGCAGTAACAAAAGGAAGTGTAAATAAAGTACAATACATACTAGTAGTAACAACTTTGTGTAACTATAGCACAATATTATACAAACTGCTTTAGACATAACTACATCAGCAACTTAAACAATGGCAAATGCAAGTCAGTTATTCCTTACATACAGCTTCTGATTTCCCACTATATTGTCTACATTACAGTACGCATTTTTATTTCTGAACTGCAGAACAATGATCATGTCACCATATACAAGCATGCACAAGTGTATATTTAAACCCCTGTTGATTTCTTTTAATTAATATTTACAATGCGTTCACAGGCTTACAAAACTTTAGGGATATGACACCTTCCCATTGTATGCAGTTCTGTATATGTTGTGACAAGCAGAGCTTTCACTATCCTTAAGCGCCAGGGTCCGGGACCAAGCACAATGAGCAGAGTACTGAAAGTCAGACAGGACTAGGAGCGTTAGAGGCTAGCCAAGTATATTTATGACACAATTTAATATAATTTTTTCCTTTACCCCAAATAACTCATAGGGCATTGCCCCGACTGCCCCTATGGGAAGCCTCCACTGATATATATATATTTATGTAAAATGAAATAAAAGAAACTGCGAAGCGCCAGTAAATGGAGTATAAAAATAAAATCAAACTTTATTTATCCATTTAAAACATGGAGGGACAGTACCCCTTAGAACAAAAAGACTCACATGTTTCGGCCAAAGCCGTATTCATAGTCCATAAAATCACTCACACACTATTAACTTAAAAAGCCCTCTCTGGGCCCTGATTGGTGGGAATATTTCACTGAAATTTACATTTAAAGGTACAGGGGCAAAATATGTAGTTTCGTTGGAGCCTAACATATGCTACCACAGACAAAGCTAAGGCCTAAGATCTTTTAGCAATGTAGCATAAAATAAACACGTATTTAGGTCACTTCATTTATGCTTATCTAATAACTATTGTAAAATTTGTCTTAAAACAATATATAATATTCAATTCAATGATGAGGACAAAAGATACATACCTTACATATGTCTAAACAAAATCATGATCAAACTTTCAAAAATGTATTTAGTAAGAGCATCAAATATATATTGGTGCTAAATCAAATCCACTTAAGTAGTTAAAGTACAGCTGTATATTCAGATCAAAAGCTAAGCTGTATATGCAGTACAAAAATATATCTCCTTAATTTTTATTAGTTGACCAAATCAGAAATAACCTAATGACACAACCTAAATGCATTGTATTTATCCAAGCTGAGGTCTGTATTTACACATGCTTCTTAAAGTCATACAAATTGACTTTTAATAGCCAATTTTTATCTGATAAATAATTCAGAAGAATAAGTAGATTAATTGGAACAACTGTGCATATATCTAAAGAGAAAGAACCATATGTATATATCTCACCAATAGCATACATACATTAGATATATATGCATATATATGAGGGGGATTACCCCAATGCTAGGGAGCAAATGATACTGATATACAGATGTGGACAGGAACAACTGTGCATATAACCGAAGAGAAAGAAATACATATATACATATATATCTCACCAATAGTACACATACATTAGATACATTAGTTATATATGCGTATATATATATATATATATATATATATATATATATATATATATATAGGGAATTAACCCAATGCTGAGGGGCTAATAATGCAGATATACAGATGTGCACAGGAGGGGGTGGAAGAAAGAGAATCAGCACCAATAATTAATAAAGTCATATTCAGAATTCAGACCAAGGGGAATCTTGGTCCCTAGTCTGAAGATCCAATACATCTCCTGTCTAGATAGTATTTGGTATTTATCCCCTCCCCTCTTCTCAATAATTAACCATTTCAAGGATTCACAATTCTTGTCATGTTTTTTGACAAAATGATCAACTAGAGGGGTACTGATTTTACCTACACTAATTGTGGACAAATGCTTGCGAATACACGACCGTACCTCTCTAGTAGTTAGTCCTACATACTGCAGGTTACAAAGTGAGCACCACAGCAGGTAAATACAATAGGTCGAACGACAATTCAGGCATGATGCAATGTTAAAGGTTTCACCAGTGACAAATGACCTAAAGGTTTTATCCACTTGTACATGCTCACAGGCTTTACATTGGGAGTAACCACATTTGAACGTCCCTCTGTGACTTAGCCATAAAGATGCTGCCACCGCTGCCACTGGTCTCCTAAGTTGTGATGGAGATATCATACTCCCTATAGATTTAGTCCGTTTATAGGAGAACCTACAGACTTTTCTGACTGTATCAGCAAGGGCATAATCCGCTACAAGTAGTTGGAAATGTCTTTGCACAATAACACAGATCTCCTGGTATTGAGTAGAGTAATCTGTTACAATTGTTAATTTGTTATCTGACACTTCCCTGGGTTTCCTGCGGTCTCTTAATAGGGCATCCCTATCCATAGCCATAACCTCTCCTCTTGCTTTGTTAAGCACATTCACATTATACCCCCTATCCAGCAGCCTTCTTTGCAGAACATTTGCATGTTTCTTGAAACTGCCTGATAGAGTGCAGTTCCTTTTTAAACAGACAAACTGTCTGTTAGGAATTGTTAGCATGACCGACGCCATTTTGATCTTAGTTGCCATTTTGTCTTAAGGCATCCATCTTGTCTAAGTAACGTTTATTATAGCAGTTATTCTGTAGTGGGAAAAGATATAGATGTTATGTATTTCTGTAGAGCTAAGTTGGCCTTGCAAATGTTTTTGGCGATGCGCCTGGAAGTTGTTATCTCTATAAGATGCCCACACTGCCTTGCTTTGGGCCTAGATGTACCTATTATGGTTAGAGAAACATTGTTTCTCAAAGCTGTCTTTTACCTAATTATAATAATGGGCTTATATTTTTCCTGACAAACACTGTGTAAAATGACGCGATCATAACGTGTCATCATGTTAACCCTGTATGCTGTAACTGTCACCTATAAGACGTGCTTTTCATCTTTCAATAAAGAGAATAGTTTTTGGACTCATTGCTGCGTGGTCCGACTTCTGTTCTCTGGGATATCCTAATCAAATAACCCCTTCATTTCCAGCTGATACGGTGTGCTCCAGGCCAAGCTCTGACTGACACTCCCCCTCTGAAAACAACACCTAACAATTCTGGTGTCAGCTCATGGGATTCGCACTGGGTAAGTAGATGAGTGTTTTTTACTCTACTTTTCCCTCTGTGAATCTGAACCTAAATGTATGTTTGGTAATAGGTGTTGGTTATATATGATAAAAGGTTAAGGGGTTCCTGCAGTAAAAGTGCAAGGTTTTTGCGGAGGCTATAGGCCTGCCGGCAGTTGTATTAACCTCTCTAGACAGTTTTACAGTCCTGCTAGTTTAGACAGGTGTGCAGTCATGTCTGGTGAAGCGCGCAAGAGATAAAAGTTAGCATGCATTTGACGGGAGGTTTAAGTCCCCCGTGCAAGTTGGCAACGCTGTGTTATGGTGAGTTTGAGTCTCATCTGTGTTGAAGTTTTCCCTATACATTCCTATAGTAGAGTTTTTGTTACCTATCACTGGATTTGAACTGGTATTTGGTGCTTTTTACTTGCTTGCTTTTATTGCTATATGATTGTGCTGTGATGTGCTGTGCTTAGAATATATTAAGTGACTGTGCATTTTAACATTGCTGCTGTTATTTTGCTGCTATTATTGTGTTGTTAAAAAATGGGGTCTGCTCATAGCAAAATATTGATAATAATGCATAGAGAAAAGAAGAATGTTATTGCATTTTTAATGTCTACAAAGGGGTTAACAGTTTCATTTCAAGGCAGGGAGCTGTGCATGCTGAAGTTTTCTCCTGCATTCAGAGAAGTTATGAGTAGAGAAAGGGGGGGCCAGTGCTGTGTAATGAGTGTTGGTCTGTCGGTTTTCACTGTGTCTTGTATGACTTGTAAAAGATTTACTCTAAAGCAAACAAAAATGTATTACCCTGTTTGAAATTTGTTTGTCTCAATCTGTTGGGAAAATGTCCATTCCTTGCAAATTCGGACACTTTCAAATACATTTTAAATTTGGTGGAAAGTTAATCTTATTGTATTCTTAAATGTCTTTGGTATGTTATGAAATATATGTTTTCCTGAAAAGAAAGAGACTGTTAATGTCTATACATATGTAATATACATGTTATAAATGGTTAGTCCGTAAAGGGACAGTACACTGTAAAATAGGTTTTATATTAATGTATTTTCAATGACTTGTTATACAAGCTGAATAGTATAAAATGTAGGAGAAATTGCATTTGCAAGTTTATTTGTATATATGAAGTAGCTGGTTTTGTGCTTTGAAAACACAGTTTATTGCAAAGGGTTGAATTTCGGATAATAAGCATATCTCATTGTGTTCCTTATCTTATATTTGTCTGTAAAACCGGAGCTCAGGGCTTAGACAGAGCAATGGAAAATTGTCATTTTATTACTTAAAGGACCAGTTCACTCATGTGAAAGGAGTTCATCAGCAGCAATAACACTGTATTGACAAGTAAAGGAGATAAAACATATATGTAGTAGTTTGCAAAATATAATTTTTGAGACCTTTCCTTGTATATATTATATAAAATCTGCCGTTTAGATAACAGACATTTACGCAGTGTAACTCAATTCTCTCTGTAAGGCAAACTGAACAGATGCATTCTTTGTGTTGCGATCTGTGAGACTAGTGGGGGGGGGGGGAAAGAAGAGAAAATATTTAAAAGGGTACAAGCAAACTGATATAAAATCTGAGATTTTAAAGAAATATTTACAGAGAAAGAAAATGAGGTTTATTGTAAGCCAAACACTAGTATATTTAACTATGTCAGCAGTTTCAATTCAAGATATTTTTAATTTGGGTAAAATGTCCCTTTAACTATCCTGCACCCCACTGTGAGTGTCTGTGTTTTTTTTTTGCTGGCTGTGTTTGCTTAGGCTATTCAGTGGACGTCAGTATACATTTTGTATTATAAGTGAGGACAGTGGATCATTGGGAACAAGTTAAAGGGGAAATATTTGGACAATCTAATACGTGATAAAATCACAGTGGAGGGGGCGCACAAAATAGTATACAATCAGATGGTGGTCAGTAATAACCCACAAAGGCAATTTACAATTTAAACAGACCAATTCAAACAGACGAATGTTATCTTGTTAAATGAGAGATATATCAATATATGGTTATCTTTGTATAAGTCTCTTTTGAAATCAATAGAAAAGAAAATGTCTTTTTTTAAAATAAAATAAACTGATAGCTGATGGTGGCTGCCTCCTCTTCACCGGATGATCCAGGTAAGAACTAGGAGAAATAGAAAACAACAGAGGGGCGCCTCATGTGTAGTATTATCTTGATGATGACATATGAAAATACAACAGAATAGCCAAATGAGTACTCACATACTCCAGGAGCACACTTATGTGCTGGTAGGGGCAGGCTGTAGATTTATGTGGGTGTGACAGCTCACCCGTTCAGGGATACTTCCAATGCTGTGGTGCTGCAACAAGTGTGATAAAGCAGACAGAGAGCACTATATGTGCAGACCATTAAAGATGAAACATAGGTGTGTGCTTTATAGTAAAAAGTGGGTACTCACATACTCCCAAAGCACACCAATGTGCTGGTAGATACAGGCTGCAGATTCAGGCAGGTGTGGCAGCTCACCCAAACAAACAATCTTTTTGGTATTGGTGCAGTGCGAACAAATGCAGGCTTAATGCTTCTCAGTAGCTATGTCCTTTGCAGTGGTGGTAGGCAGATGGTAGGAAATGAGATCCACTCCAGAGATTAAAGTTTGCAAATATTTATTAAAAACAGAAATTTAAAAATTAAAATTAAAAAAACAACACCAAGGTTGTTACAAAGAGTGGATTACAGGGTCACCCAGTTGGCCCCAATGATTGCAACGAGAGTACCCACTTTTTACTATAAAGCACACACCTATGTTTCATCTTTAATGGTCTGCACATATAGTGCTCTCTGTCTGCTTTATCACACTTGTTGCAGCACCACAGCATTGGAAGTATCCCTGAACGGGTGAGCTGTCACACCCACATAAATCTACAGCCTGCCCCTACCAGCACATAAGTGTGCTCCTGGAGTATGTGAGTACTCATTTGGCTATTCTGTTGTATTTTCATATGTCATCATCAAGATAATACTACACATGAGGCGCCCCTCTGTTGTTTTCTATTTCTCCAAATATTTGGACAAACTGTCCTTTTAATCTATTAGTGTAAATTATTATTATTATTATTTTTATTAAGCTCAATTTGTTGTATACCATTATTATATTTAGCTAGAGAGCTGCAAAATGGTGAATATCAAATTATAAAGAAGGTAAATCAAATAATTGTGTATTTATTAAAATCTTGGTTATGTAAAAGTATAGACTGGATTCTAGAGCTTTTCACAAATTATTTGTGCCACACATGATTTATATAACAGTGGATTTGCACTGTGCATGCGAGCAGGGGCTATATAGAACAGTGGATGTACCATTATTATCTGATCTTTCCCAAAATATGGTACTTAGGTGTTTGTGTGTTCCTTTGTAAATTTATGGTTAGGGATTTTATTTGTAAATTTGTAACTGAAGTTTATTGATCTTCTGAAGTGATTGCATTATTAGTGTGATCTCATAGTATTGTGCATGGTAGAATTTGCAGAACCAGGGTATAGACGGTTGTTATAGGATTTTAATTATTTGTAGTGTTTTGCGAGTGCTGTGTTTCAGTGAATGTGTAAGTATATGTGTTGAATTTCAGGTTAATTCTGGTTGTTAAAAGTTTGTGTCGGCTGTTAATGTTTTGTTTTGTGTAATGGACAGTTGGTTTTAAGTGTTTTCTCAGAGAATGTTATGATTTTATTTTTAGTGAATGCGTGTGGCAGGGTGCGGTACGGATGGAATATTGAATATTGAGGTGTATTTGATTTTGCCTGATGTTAAGAATAGTATACTACATGCATGAGTGGAGTGCATGAATTGTCTTTTAGTTTGCTGTTATATTGTGTTTGCGTGACACATAGGGTGTTTCACGCGAACAAAGGGGGAAGTATTGCTGAGTATCTTTATGTGATCTGGGTGATTATTTTAAGTAAGTAAATGAACCTAAAATGTTTTTATTTTTCTATTTTCTTCTTAACACAATATTTGTATTTGCAGGATGAGATCATGAAGCTGTATCCAGAGATTAAAGACACTAACTGAATTATTTTTGAGTTTTTCATATTTAGGTAAAATCTGTATAGATAAAATTCCATAGTGCACTCTCCAAAAGATTGAAGATTAAATGCAAGTAAACCTTTTAAATAAAGAAATGCCTGGTGCCTAGATGAAGAAAAGAGAAAAATGAAGATAAAAGACCTTTTGTAAAGTTTGTTTTAACCACCATACTGCAGTAAAAGTTGCTGAACTATCTTTGGATCCATTCTTTGCTTTGCATGCTGGTACCAGCCCCAGAACTGGACTCTGGGTAATCTATGACTGTTTCCTAGGATGTGTGTCTTCAGAACATAAAGACAATCCTTCTCTGGACTGTGCCTTGCTTGTTGGAATTGAGGACCTGTTACGCTGTTACAGAGTCATCCATAGTTAAATTAGGGGAGTATTGTTTTAACTTGTTTACTTATATTGCTTGTTTTGTACTCTCTTGTATTTGTGTTATTTTTGTTGATCATATTAGTTATATAGCTTTGTCTGCAGAAAAGTATACCTTATTTGTATTAGTACAACATTGTAGTTTATGTACTTAACAAAGTAACCCTCTAGATAAGTGTAACTTTAAAACTTGCAGTATTGTAACCTATTGAATGGCCCATTGAGTATAGAAAATATGTTTGCACCTTTATAGTTTAAAGAAAATGCTGCAATATCTCAGAATATTTTAGACCCTTCACCCTTGTGGAACATAGTGAGGACACGTCTCAGCTAGCAATTTATATTAATTATACAGATAAATATTTGTTTAGGGAGTAGCATAATTATAGTTATATTGATGGTATATTTTCTATCTACCATGGCTCTTATTGGAGTTGTGTTATGAAAGCAAATGTATTTTTCCCTTTATTAATTGGTATGGTATCTGCAATTTGAATTTTGTAATTCCAGATGTTTGTCAATGAAAGGAATTATCTTACCATAAAGATGTGTTTACCTTTAAAAGATTTTGTAGTTTTTTTTTTAAAATGATTTTTATTGAGGTTGGAAAAAAATAAAAAATAAAGACAGTACAAGATTGCCTTATATGCAGTCAATGTAAAACAAACAGTAGTAATCAACAAGGTCATTGTAATACATATCATTGTGAGATGTACGGCTAAAGGGCATGTATCGTAATACAAACTGGCAATTAAATATAACAGTTTTAAAAGAAATATGTATTCATACTGTAATACCTGCTTTTGTAGTAAAATAGTATTCAAAATCAACCTCAAATTTCCTTTATGTGAACGAGTGAGTATCACCTTCCTTGGTACTAATAAAGTATAGGATATGAACTCCCTTAATTAAAAATAGGATCTGAAGCGAAGCCTTCAAACTGGCACATTGGGGCACTTATGGGCCCTATCTTAATCCTAGTAGCTTTACAGAAGGCAAATGAGAAATATTTAAAGATTATAGACTCGGGTGGTAAGTACTATTGATCAGTCCTGCTGATCTAAATAGGGGAGGTAGAGTCAACACTATGGTGCGATGCAAGTGTAAATACTAAGGGAGTAGTTAAAATTGTGGTGATATCAACTGACAGCTGGGAACTAAGGTTTAGTCAATGCAAAGAAAAAATGATACATACGTTACATTATGTTGTACTGTAAGAATTACTGATGGGAAGTATACTGGGGGTGCGGTATAGGCGAGATAAACCACATAGTTAACCCTCCTACACTAAGAGGTTTATTGTATGTGAAATGAAAAAATAAAAAAAGTATAGCAGGATAAACAGCTTATGAAGAATATAGAGAACAAAGTGCTCAGGAGTCTGTGATAACTGGTCACTGTATTTTCCTCACAGCAGGTATAAACTAGGTTTACAGGTTTATTGGTTTATAGGGGCCATTCAGAGCTGGTATAGTGCAAGCGTTAAAGTTGCCAATAGAATGAGGTTAAAACTAAGAAAAATGCTTAGACATGGTTAGATTACATGGATTACTATAAGAATAACTGTGGAAACTATTTATATTTTCTAACATGCAAGCTCATACTACACCAGATATGTAATAATAGTAGTAAGATATATATGCAATGATCCAAACATAAAACCACAAGGAGACCTTATTAATACTATGTCTTTCTCATAGCGGGTTTAAACTAGATCTATATGTTAATAGGGCTATTCAATGCCGGTGTAATGCAAGTACTAAAGTTGTCAATAAACGAAGAAAAATTAGAAAAAAGACCAATTGCAAGAGCGAATGAAAAGAATGTACTTGGATAGCACTCACCAATACTGGACGGTAGGGCCACTATATACTAGTTGAGGAAAGCCCAAAATTGTGGCGGGTATTTAAAACTTAACTTTTAATGTGAAATGTTAAAAAATCTATACAGTGAATTAAAAACACAGTTGTGGACCACGGGACAACCTGAATGTGGTACTAAGGTGGGAGACACCAGGGAAAAATTACATATATACGGAAAACAGGTTAGCAATGGCACTATTGTAGGCAATCCCCACTGTATTAGATAGTTAGAATAGCGAAAACTGGATATCTTCCAGTCTATATCTTCACTTATCTTCTTATATTAGTCTCTGTGGGTTGGTGCTTGTGCACAAAAATAGAAATATACTGAAAGTTAGTGAAACTAAAGTAGTTTCACTAGAAAGTGTGCACTTCTAGCACTCTGCTGCCCAGACTAGGGGCTAGTACTACACGGGTAGATTTAAAATATAACTTTTATTTAGAAAATTTAAAATATATTGAGAACTACAACATCATTCATACGTTAAAATCCCAAAGAGAGAGAAAATCACGTATTAAAGTGATCTAGTGAGTCAGTAGTTAAATTCACAGTTGTGAATAAATTGTATCTAATACTGAATTCACTTTTAATATTGTTATTCCAATGCTAATGTGAATAAATAGCAAATTAGAGGGTTGCAACTAGGATAACTATCCTACATAGTAATATGTAAACCACTAGGTGGGCTACGGTTGATTACAAATTGGGAGCTAGATGAGAGGTCTGGTATGGTTTAATAAAAATAATGTGTAAATTAATAACGAAATGGGTAGTTGAGGTGAACAGTTACAAGTGTTGTATCAAAATCAACCCTGATATGCTTGTGGCTAAAACTCTGATAGTCAGATAGTATGACTTGTCTGGATAAATGCAGATCATGAAACTAGTGGGGAGTGTTGATGTAGTGTTAGCACACTCTCTGGGTGTATTGGTGTTGATACTGATTGGATATTATGAGAAATGTACCAATAATTGATATCTCTCTACTATTATTATGTAGATTAAATATCCATGATTCAGGATCTGTCAGTAGATTATATAATCCACGTCCACTTAATTAATATACACATATGTTAGTTTGATACTAGTATTTATTCTAGTCGTTTCGGTATATTATTATTGGATCTGTCAGGTTCTGTTATCCACCATCTGGTAGTTTGAATGATAAAGCTGTGTATGTCAGTAGATCATATAATTCTCCTCCACTAGATTAATATACACATATATGTGTTTATTGGTGGGGGATGTGTAATACAAGTACTTACTCAATTCTATTCAATGTGGTGTGATCAGATCTGCCAGGATAGGTTGTCCACATCCGACAGTATTTATGATAAGGTTGTATATGTTACATTCTGTTCATCTGATAACATTATCTAATGTGTACTACTGTGTACACGTATTCTGTCTAGAATGCAGATCAGTGCCCTTTGACTTGTTGGATTGCTTCTATATCGGTAACAAAATAATGGCAGCAAATTAATGTAAATGTCTCTGCTGATTCTAGTCTGCTGACAGTCTCTAGTTCTTCTATTGCTGTTGGCACTGCAGCTATCACGTGTTTAAATTGACTTGGAAATATCTAGCCACATGTAAAAATTCACTAATATACTGTTTTCATGTAGTTAAAAGTGTCAATGGTCTAAGGTATCAGTTGGCAGAAAGATTCACTTGTGACTCATAAAATTAGTATTGCAGTCAACATCATTAATAACACTGGTCTAATAGGTAGCCAGATCAAGATTTGTGTTTAGGTTTATCCCCTAGTTGGGATTTAAGTACTGGGTCAGACATTAGAATATTCCAGTGTTTGTTCATAATTCTCACTACTTCAGGAGTCTGATCATTATATGTGAGGATAAGTCTTGGGGTTTGAAATTCAGTTTTAGTTTTCTTCTGTAGTAAATCTTTTTGATTGGTGTGTAGTGCTTTATATCTTGCTTCTTTGATTTTCCTTTTGCTGTAACCTCTTTGTAACAATCTGTCAGTTAGTTCTTGTGCTCTGTTTTTAAATGTTGTTTCATCAGAGCAATTTCTTCGAATTCTAAGGAATTCACCAATTGGAAGACTCTTGGTTGTTCCAGGTGCATGAGCACTTGTCTTGTGTAGTAGACTATTGGTTGCCGTCTTCTTTCTGTATAAATCAGTTTTAATATCACCTTGAGGATTGTTGCAATTGATACTAATGCTTACCATGGCTACACGCTAAGCAAAACATAAACTGAATAAATACAAATATGGCATGCTTGGTCTAACTACAAAATACAAACAGGCTACTATTTAAGCTATTAGTAGTTGGCAAAACAGAACGAGTTCACTATAGCGCGCTGTAAATTCAAAAATTTATAAGTATCTTTTATATCTTTTACAATAACGAACAAAGGTACAACCGAGTGACAGCTTTGGAAGTGAATATTTATATTAAAAGTTACTATTAAGTCTCATCAGATATCAGTTGATACTGCAGCCACATAAGCTACAGCGTTTGCTGACCGCGTTCTATGCTGCACAAATCTTGATCTGGCTACCTATTAGACCAGTGTTATTAATGATGTTGACTGCAATACTAATTTTATGAGTCACAAGTGAATCTTTCTGCCAACTGATACCTTAGACCATTGACACTTTTAACCACATGAAAACAGTATATTAGTGAATTTTTACATGTGGCTAGATATTTCCAAGTCAATTTAAACACGTGATAGCTGCAGTGCCAACAGCAATACAAGTACTAGAGACTGTCAGCAGACTAGAATCTGCAGAGACATTGCCATTAATTTGCTGCCATTATTTTGTTACCGATATAGAAGCAATCCAACAAGTCACAGGGCACTGATCTGCATTCTAGACAGAATACATGTACACAGTAGTACACATTAGATAATGTTATCAGATGAACAGAATGTAACATATACAACCTTATCATAAATACTGTCGGATGTGGACAACCTATCCTGGCAGATCTGATCACACCACGTTGAATAGAATTGAGTAAGTATTTGTATTACACATCCCTCACCAATAAACACATATATGTGTATATTAATCTAGTGGAGGAGAATTATATGATCTACTGACATACCCAGCTTTATCATTCAAACTACCAGATGGTGGATAACAGAACCTGACAGATCCAATAATACTATACCGAAACGACTAGAATAAATACTAGTATCAAAATAACATATGTGCATATTAATTAAGTGGACGAGGATTATATAATCTACTGACAGATCCTGAATCATGGATATTTAATCTACATAATAATAGTAGAGAGATATCAATTATTGGTACATTTCTCATAATATCCAATCAGTATCAACACCAACAATACACTCAGAGAGTGTGCTAACACTACATCCACACTCCCCACTAGTTTCATGATCTGCATTTATCCAGACAAGTCATACTATCTGACTATCAGAGTTTTAGCCACAAGCATATCAGGGTTGATTTTGATACAACACTTGTAACTGTTCACCTCAACTACTCATTTCGTTATTAATTTACACATTATTTTTATTAAACCATACCAGACCTCTCATCTAGCTCCCAATTTGTAATCAACCGTAGCCCACCTAGTGGTTTACATATTACTATGTAGGATAGTTATCCTAGTTGCAACCCTCTAATTTGCTATTTATTTACATTAGCATTGGAATAACAATATTAAAAGTGAATCCAGTATTAGATACAATTTATTCACAACTGTGAATTTAACTACTGACTCACTAGATCACTTTAATACGTGATTTTCTCTCTCTTTGGGATTTTAACGTATGAATGATGTTGTAGTTCTCAATATATTTTAAATTTTCTAAATAAAAGTTATATTTTAAATCTACCCGTGTAGTACTAGCCCCTAGTCTGGGCAGCAGAGTGCTAGAAGTGCACACTTTCTAGTGAAACTACTTTGGTTTCACTAACTTTCAGTAAAAATTACATATATGTTTCAGTATAATACTGGTAGGTACAAATCCTGGGTGTGAGTGACTTATAGTGCTTTACCACCCCCTCTATAGCGAGGTTATTAGTGGTGTACTTGTTTGGGTACCACTCGTGGTAATACAAGAAGATCTGTGGGATGTTCAGACCAAATTGTATATCCCTTCAGTGGTGTTAGAGTGCAACACCCATATAATTATAATAATAACAATTGCTAGTGGTTACTGATCTCTAGCTGATACACACACTTTAGACTCAGAGTGTAATTTAAGCTGGAATAGCTAACATAATTAATGGTGAGCTGAAATAACAACTAGATAGGTCAAAGATGACTTTCTTTTATAGTAGTCAAAGGTGGAGTTAGACTAATGCTAGTGGCCACCATGTAATAAAGATATCATTCTCAATTCTTTAAGGCAAATTATAATATCTAAAAAATGAAGCAAACCTCTTATTGATTCAATACCTATGAACACAGGTCCTATATATCAGTCAATTATAGTGCTTACCACATCCTCTGATTCGAGGTTATAAGTGGTGTACTTATTATGGTGCCCCTGGTGAAAATACCAAAAATGGTCTGGAATATATTAGAACCAAATGGCCTGCTGCTACAATCATATGAGAGGGCAACCCCCTTATATATTGACAAAAAAGTGAAAATTACTGAAGGTTGTCAATTATAATCCAACTGATACACTCACCCAGAACTGTAAATGTGATTAGACACTGTTACGTGTTTACTTGGTAGTGAGATAAAACTATCAGTGGATTGATCAGAAATAAATTTCCTATATGGTTATTAGGGGTGAAGTTTGGCAAATACTTATGATCAGCCTAAAAAAGGGGATATAATTCTTAATACTTAGAGGCAATCCATAATGCCTAAATTAAGTCCTTAATAAGCTGATACGTAGTGTTTATACACCAAATTTTGTATATTATAAAGAAGACCCAAAGCAATATTATTGCAGAGCTCCTGTAATTTCCATTAAATGATATGCACTATGTCTTGTAGTCCGTTCTAATATCCGGACACTATGAGAAAGATACTTAATTACTGGTATATTTATTGTTACCGCTCTTAGAGGAGAGATATCCACAGGAACTTATATGTGCAATGCGGAGTAAAAATCAAATTTACCCGTTTTTAAAGTTGAATACTTTTTACAAATAGCTCTGCTGTTACAGCTCACAACTGAGTGATATCAGCTCAATATCGTAAATAAGGTTAGGAGTAAAATTCTAAACTCTCTGGATCAGTAGAGAAGCACTTAAAGCATTCACACATTCTCACTCACACTTAGTTTAAATTTCTAGGTTAAAGTAGTCACTCACACATCCAAACAACTGCTGGGGTGTTTAAAAACAGAGACCGGAGGTCTCTGTTTGTCAAAGGTGGGGCGCCCGCCGATAAGCTGAGCATAAATAGGCTGGCTACGGGGGGAGTGATAGGATGGAGCCTCGCGATTGGTTCAGCACTTGCAACTGACGGATTGGTCGGCTAGGGGGTGTGGCAGCAATGACGTACTCTCCAGGTTTGCGGGGTGTATTGCTGGATACCGGACACTTGATTGACAGCTGGAATAGACAGATTGAATCGTATGCATATCGGTTACATGGCCAAAAGTGTGAACTTGCAATACATTGTGTTGGGGCAGATAAAGCCCCATTGAAAAATGATGTGAAAATCAAGTGAATTTGACAAAATCTATATATAATTGTGAATAGAAATACTCTCAAACAAAAAATACACTATTGGTAGAAATTAAATATTAAAAAAATGTAGAGGGGGGGGCGTGTCTGAACAGCGTACCAGCATGGACGCACTTTCTGTGAGCTCTGCTTAAGAACTTCTTTAATCCGCTGATTAAGGAATTACAACAGCAAAAATCAACTATACCATTATTCAAACGATAACTGCACCTCAGACTGGGGACATATCTATGTTTTTGATTGCTGTTTTTATGACTACAGGACTACAGATCGGCAGTTTAAAACCCAGGGCAGTGGCCTATATCTGGGTAGCATTCCCCCCCCGGACTTACCGGGTTACCAGTGCTGGCAGAACACGTCTGCCTTACTGCATCCTTCTAAATCACTACAAGCCACGACATACCTCTTTGAACTGACAGTCTGGAGAAGCCTCAATCTACAGTGCATTCGCCTGAAAAATTTCACAAAATGGTGACCGCATAGGAAACTGAACTAATGCCTTGACCAACGCTTTGCGAAATTAGATCAAATGCTACAGAAGCTTTATCAAAACTCCCTATCCGGAGATCTTTTAGAGCGCATAATGGCGGGGGCACCTGAACAGAACGATCTGCAAGCAGCAACCTACGATAGTAGTCAGAAGGCACAGGCAATGGTGCAGAACCACTTCTCCCTGTATAATCCTCCTGATAGAACAACGGACAGAGAGCTGACTAAATCCACTCAAGAGCGCCTGGATCTCACTGGCACACGTCCGCTTGTGCAGACATTGGATGCCCGGAAGCTAGTGCACTTTCCCCACACGATCACTACAGATTATACAGGCGACCGGGAGTTGAAGAACACCATTTCATTACCGCAAAGCCTCTATACTGCAGCATGTCATCCACACTCTGAGCCACCTATCTCCCTAAAGACCACAGTGGCAATACAAAATCGGCGCTTTCAGCATTTGGGAACACCAATTGATGCAGGGGTAAGACCACATAGCACGCCCCATAAAACCTGTACATATGTTGTGGACACTTTGTTGTGGGGGCCTCGCAGTGAAGATGCAGATATACTACGCGACGGAGACTCCTTAGTAAAAATTCCTTTGCATGTTCCGGTGACTCCGCATATGCCGCTCCTCAATCATCAGCTGGGGTCCAGATACCGAGAACTGAGTCTACACTATTGGGTTCCAACCATGCCTATATATGAAAAAGCACTCAGCACATTTGGCAAGACAATCATCCCTAAAGAGATCACCACCACAGGACCCACAGTGCTTAAACAGCTCTTGAAATGTATAGCGCTCAACACACCACACAAGACTGGCATAGGGTAATTACGGATGCAGAGGTATCTAGAATGGAGAAAAACTGAACTCTGCAAAAGTAACCATACCTCAGTAGCTGATATAGCAGTTAATCCTGGGGTCCTGATAAGTTTGCTGTTATTAGTTTTTCGTTATGGGCCATGTATACCACGTTTATACTGTTTCAGTGTTCTATTAGATTAAGGTTTCCTGTTACCCAGACTTGCCCCCAGGTATACGTGTTCAACTTCATTATTGCAGATATAACCTTTTTTCAACCATCTAGAAATTTTATGGTATATGCACATAAATATACTAGCTTCATATTGTTGCAGATTAACACCTAGCCTTTGCTATAAAACAGAAACCCTTTTATTAGTCTGTCTTGGCTTGTTGAGGTTCCCTATAGTTGAGGGTAATAAAACCCTGAGGCTTGCTCCACATCAGTTAGAACCTGCACTCAGACACTAATTACAAGGACTTTACATATCTCAGTCAGCAAAAGTTTCTAACAGGGTCAGTCATCATTGCTAACCTAATTACACCTATGGAATTAAGATGTCACCTTCTCTTTAGTATTCATGTTTTGAGTTAGCCCCTCGCTGCATACTGCTTATATACAAAAGGTCCAAAAGTGACCTATAAAATTACAACAAGGGGGTTGTAGTGAGAAAAATTAAAAAAAAGAGGACTTTATTTAATACACATACATGCTAGAACCGTGGAGTTACTGTAATTGTAAATTTGTGAGTTGTTTTGTATGTTTATACACTTTCTTGTATCACTTGATCCTCAATAAAAATTATTTAAAAAATAAATAAAAAATCAATAAAAAAAATAATAATTTTTTTTGGTAATTTACATAAATAAAAATCACAATTATGTAAGAGGTGAAAGGCGATCAGAATAATTCTTCAATCAATTGAAGGATGCTCGTGTATATATAGTGGCTGTGCATGAGTGGCAAAGACCCAAAATTACAGGTGTCTAGTGTAAGTTTGTGAAAGAAAGAAAATAAAAAATGTGAACAAAAACATTGATTGAGGGGACCCAAATTAGAGTCCAAAGAGATAGAAGTGAGGTGCAGGGAAATGTTTGTGCCAAAAACAAGTTAGGAAATAAGCCTATTTTGGCGAAAAAATTGGCCATGGTTTTGAGGAATGATAGTATTATCCAGGAGTTTAATAACTAACGCCTAGATTTAGAGTTTGGCGTTAGCCAAACAGCCAATAGAATGCGAGCTCAATCTGATTGGCTGATTGGATCAGCCAATCGGATTGAACTTGAATCTGATTGGCTGATTCAGGGGCTTAGTGTTAGGTTTATTTAAGGGGGGTTTGGGTTAGATTAGGGGTATGTGGGTGGTGGGTTGTAATGTTGGGGGGGGGGGGTATTGTATGTTTTTTTTTCCAGGCAAAAGAGCTGAATTCTTTGGGGCATGCCCTGCAAAAGGCCCTTTTAAGGGCTGGTAAGGTAAAAGAGCTTTTCTATTTTTATTTTAGAATAGGGTAGGGCATTTTTTTATTTTGGGGGGCTTTGTTATTTTATTATTTTATTAGGGGGATTAGAGTAGGTGTAATTAGCTTAAAATTGTTGTAATATTTTTCTAATGTTTGTAAATATTTTTTTAATTTTTGTAACTTAGTTCTTTTTTATTTTTTGTACTTTAGTTAGTTTATTTAATTGTATTTATTTGTAGGTATTGTATTTAATTAATTTATTGATAGTGTAGTGTTAGGTTTAATTGTAGATAATTGTAGGTATTTTATTTAATTAATTTATTGATAGTGTAGTGTTAGGTTTAATTGTAACTTAGGTTAGGATTTATTTTACAGGTAATTATTTTAACTAGGTAACTATTAAATAGTTATTAACTATTTAATAACTATTGTACCTGGTTAAAATAAATACAAAGTTGCCTGTAAAATAAATATTAATTCTAAAATAGCTACAATATAATTATAATTTATATTGTAGCTATATAAGGATTTATTTTACAGGTAAGTATTTAGCTTTAAATAGGAATAATTTATTTAATAAGAGTTAATTTATTTAATTAGATATAAATTATATTTAACTTAGGAGGGTGTTAGGGTTAGGGTTAGACTTAGCTTTAGGGGTTAATACATTTATTAGAGTAGCGGCGAGGTATGGTCGGCAGATTAGGGGTTAATAATTGTAGGTAGGTGGAGGCGACTTTGGGGGCGGCAGATTAGGGGTTAATAAATATAATATAGGGGTCGGCGGTGTTAGGGGCAGCAGATTAGGGGTACATAGGGATAATGTAGGTTGCGGCGGTGTACGGAGCGGCAGATTAGGGGTTAAAAAATATATGCAGGGGTCAGCAATAGCGGGGGCGGCAGATTAGGGGTTAATAAGTGTAAGGTTAGGGGTGTTTAGACTCGGGGTACATGTTAGGGTGTTAGGTGCAGACTTGTGAAGTGTTTCCCCATAGGAAACAATGGGGCTGCGTTAGGAGCTGAACGCTGCTTTTTTGCAGGTGTTAGATTTTTTTTCAGCTCAAACTGCCCCATTGTATCCTATGGGGGAATCGTGCACGAGCACGTTTTTGAAGCTGGCCGCGTCCGTAAGCACCGCTGGTATTGAGAGTTGCAGTGGCGGTAAATTATGCTCTACGCTCCCTTTTTGGAGCCTAACGCAGCCCTTCTGTGAACTCTAAATACCAGCGGTATTTAAAAGGTGCAGGGAAAAATAGCCAGCGTTAGCTACGCGGGTCGTTACCGACAAAACTCTAAATCTAGCCGTTAGTGTCTGGACTAGACAGAATTATATGGACACCCTATATATATGTTGGAGTGAGTATAATCCCCAAAATTTAATGGGGATATTGGTAGTATGTTGCCACAATTCTCCGAGTTATTCTGTTAGTTATTTATTTATCATTAAAAAAAGGATTCACAGAAAACAATAGTAATTTTTTTAGCTCGTTTAACCCCTTAGGCTGAACACAATCTAGGAGGAATGCTTAATCGCAGGAGGACAGTATTAATATTTGCCTGAAGCTAACGCACTACTGATTCAAATTAATAAAAATCTCTCAGCATGCCACACTACCACAGCCGCTGGCAGTGCGGGAGGATGCCAAGTATTTCAAACTAAGTGTAGTAGTGCTGAAACTCAGAATCCTGCATTTGACAGCCACTAAATTATACATCATAGCTCTTGCCCTGAACTATCCCATCTAAGGGTTGGAATAGCTAGCTATATAAATGAAGTCCCCCTTGATACTTAACATAAGTGCTACACCAATTTAGGGATATATGTTATGTGTGATCCAAGCAAAAGTTGTATGTGTATAACTGTATACCTAAGCTTGGGTGGAGAATGGGGTGAATCGCATATAACTACAGTTAATCTTCATGAGACATATTATAAAGCAAAAAACAAAGTAAACATAAAACCACACTATCTATAACTTAACGTTATACAGTGGAATCATATGTAGGAACTTTTAAGTAACATATAGGGTAGTATGAAGCTATGTTATAACAGATGAACATTAAATAAATTAATTCGGAACTCTCAATACAGAGTAAGCTAGCAATAGTTACTAGGATCTTTCTTGCCCCGAGCTGGATGGCCGGGATTCCGTGTCAATTATTAGTTTTAGCCGACACCCAGCCTGATACATGTAAGGATAATGCTCAGCTGAGAAAACAGGTTTGTCACAGCACTGAAGCAAGCATGCTGTGATGGATCATCTTCACAATTAAGCTCTCTCTGGGCTATAGAATCCTCAAGCTGTAAAATGGAGGTAGATTTCCCCAGGGCCGGCAATTCAAACCCGTAGCGATCGGAAATTAAGTTTACCAGCTCATCTTGATGTTCACAGTCCTGGTGTTCATCTGTATTCTTTTTAGTAAGGGCCATTCTCTCCATTGTATTAGACAGATCAGTCGCCTTACCCTCTATGTCAGTGGGGCCAGGGGTAGGGTGCCGTGATGCAGCAACCCCACAGGCCTTAAAGCAATAAGCAGGAAGGTATCCAAACTTTACAGATGGCTCTGGGTGAGAAAAATTCTTATCTGACAAAAGGTAGCGCTCAGAGAACTCTTAAGAGGGAGTAACACGCTGGGCAGTAGGAGCTAAGAGTAGTGAGTAAAGATCCTTCTGCAACTGGTCATGGCTTTGTGAGATCGCGTTCAGTAAAGTGCACTCCCAGGCATCCACGGCTGCTAGAACCTCCATGATGTTTTCAAAGATATCCTCCAATCTTCACCACAAATGATAGCTGAGGTGCAAGTCGCTTTCTAAATAGCCCCTAATGTAAGCTTAGACTCCGAGCAGCTTAGGCCTTCTAACCCCGGGAAACCGGGGGGTGTTACTGTAGATGTTCCTTTTTTCTAGGTTTACTATGATAATAGTAATAGGAATGATGGTGTCACCTGGTAGCAATCGATTCAGCTGAGTTTCCTCTACCAGGATATGCTGTTGTAGTAAGGAGAAGTGGGTATATAAAACTATAGGTAACTAGTTTTCTCAAGTTTAAGAGGAGCTTCTCTTTTTGCGACTGGTCATGGCGGCTGCTAGGACACGCCCCAGATTTTGTAGTTTTAATGATGTTATGATTGTATTCTTTCCTCATACAGGAGTGTGAGGGAATTTAGGTTGCATAAAATAATTAGTAAACTAGTAGTGTTTATATCAGACGAGACTGCTGACTATTAAGATCATAGTTGGAGAATTATAAACATTACAGATAGTAGCTTTGCAGAATAAAGCAACACTAGGTTATTTTATTTTTTAGTAGTTCCAAGAGAAAGTGTGAAGAAATTAATTTTAAATAAAATATTTTTAATGACTGTTTTATTTTTCATTTTTGTTGCAGGGCAGGCCTTAGCATAAGTTACTTAGCATAGCCATTCAGCCTCTTCATGAAGTCTAGCAGTTTTCACTTGCTCAGTATTTATGAAGTATCATTTAAATTGTATAGAGAAGCTGTGAGTTATTCTCTGTAAAAGTATAATCAGTGTATTTAGTTTGTATTATATATACACAATGTTTTTCTGGTTTTAAATTACATAGGATAAGTTAAGCTAAAGGAATTGTGATGCTTACAAAAAAAGGTGAAAGAAGTTTTATTTGGACATAATTGTGACTGTATCGGGGTGTGTGCTCATCTTGTGCTGTTTTGTTTCCATCTTAGACTCCTTCTGACTCGAGTGTCTGCTTGCTATGAGGGTCCACTGGCTTTCCTTGTCTACCCCATGAACAAACCATCAGACTTTCAGCATCTACCTGCAGAAGAACACTGGATAAGCACTCCTATTGCAAATGGACTATGGTATTGAAGCAGAGTGTCTGAGGAAGGTGGAGCACTCTAAGAGGACAAAGACTGTTCTTAAAGTGATCAGAGGCCACCTAGAGACATTTGTGCTGTTCCCATGTCATGCTTCACTGTGGAGAATGTACAGAGCAAGAAACTGTTGGAAATATTTAGGGGTGCTAGCAATGCAGGTGGAGAAATAAAGATACAGCGTTGTTTGGGGGTAGATGGGGGCTGGTTGGGTCTTTGTGCAGATAGACCAGTAGTTTGAGGATGCTGGGAGGTAGACGGAGAGTATTGGAGAGACCGCATCTATGTGCAGTGACAAATTGTGCCCTATTGGCCTATAAAATTATAGTACTACATCTGAATACATTTTTCTACAGTATTCTCACATAGATTCATGCTACTGAAGTATTAGGCTTATATTGTTGTTAAAGGATTTACTGATTTTCTATTTTTGTGTTATTCTGTTAGAATAAAAGGGTGGTATGTTAGGAATTTTTAGCATGACCGATGCCATTTTGATCTTAGTTGCCATTTTGTCTTAAGGCATCCATCTTGTCTAAGTAACGTTTATTATAGCAGTTATTCTGTAGTGGGAAAAGATATAGATGTTATGTATTTCTATAGATCTAAGTTGGCCTTGCAAATGTTTTTGGTGATGCGCCTGGAAGTTGTTATCTCTATAAGATGCCCACACATCCTTGCTTTGGGCCTAGATGTACCTTTCTATTATGGTTAGAGAAACATTGTTTCTCAAAGCTGTCTTTTACCTAATTATAATAA
The DNA here is from genome assembly GCF_027579735.1 of Bombina bombina. Classification (NCBI taxonomy): domain Eukaryota; kingdom Metazoa; phylum Chordata; class Amphibia; order Anura; family Bombinatoridae; genus Bombina; species Bombina bombina. Next base: position 1,067,585,580 of record NC_069504.1, read on the forward strand.
TGGACTTATATATATACACTGTGTAAAATGATGCGGTCATAACGTGTCATCATGTTAACCCTGTATGCTGTAACTGTCGCCTATAAGAAGTGATTTTCATCTTTCAATAAAGGAGAATAGTTTTTGGACTCATTGCTGTGTGGTCTGACTTCTGTTCTCTGGGATATCCTAAACAAATAACCCCTTCATTTCCAGCTGATATGGTGTGCTCCAGGCCAAGCTCTGACTGACACTCCCCCTCTGAAAACAACACCTAACACTGTCCTTTGGCCACTGAATAGGGAACATATCGAGGATGACAGCTCTTGGCATGCTAAAAACTGTTTCCAGAGATTGGCTTCCTATAAACCTCTGAAGTAATGTTTCCTTATGGCCAACCTCTCAATTCAAGATCTAAATAATACACTTTTGAACTGTCAAATTCATAGGTAAACCATAGATTTAGATCATTCTGACTCAACAAATTCTTTAGCAGCATCACTGCTTCCCTTCCATATAAAAAGCAGGTCATCCCTCATCAATGAAGTGACAGTATAGTCTGATGAATGGCCTAAACAAGTTACCATCTGCATAGATGTTGGACCGCTCCCACAAACCCATATATAGGTTGGCGCAAATTTAGCGCCCATTGCAGTCCCACACCTCTGCAGATAGAACTCATTTTCAAATTGGAAGAAATTGTTCATTAGCAGAAACTTAGTGACTTCCATCATAAATGATCTGAGAGGCTCACTGTGTGTTGTTTCATTAACAAAAAAATATTCAATCGTTTTTAAACCCATGTCATGGGGTATAGATGAATATAGGGCAACAATGTCCACAGTGAGCCATCCCAAATCTTAGGTCTATTCCATCTGTTATACCACATTCAATAAATGCTTCAAGTCCCTGGTATAACTTGGAAGAGCCTTAACCAAAGGTTGTAGAATGTCATCAAGCCATTCAGACAAATGCTCTAGCATAGATTCTATGCCACTTATGATAGGCCTGCCCTGGACATTTTCAGTCGACTTATGCACCATTGGTAGATGGTGGAATATTGGAATCACAGGGTATTCCACATATAAATATTGGAGTGTGTTATTATCTATAAATCCCTGCTCCAATGCTCCATCCAAAAGGTGCATGTCAACGCTGAAAAACTCTAGTAGGGTCCTTACTCATAGTTTCTCATAGCTCTCAGGGTTTCCCAACTGTCTAAGTGCTTCTTCGAAGTAGTAGGACCTATACATGAGTACAACCGAGCCCCCCTTATCCGCCTGTTTAATGACTCACCCAGATTCTTTAAGGCCAACTGTTCTTGTATGGTCATGTTCCTTTTAGACTGTTTTTGGGTGTCTGTAAGAGCTCTCAGATCTCTCTCCACTCTCTTATAAAAAGTTTCAACTATGTTACCCCTGCTCTGTATGGGGTAGAAGGTAGAGGGATTCTTATATTTCTTGCTAACAGCTGACATACTTCTGTCATACTCTGTCATACTCTTTCACAGAGTAATGAGATCACATGTTTCTGAAAAGGGAAAACCCTGATATACGTTAGTATTCCCTATTTCTTGTGATTTCATAACATATGGATCTGTCTGTATTGAAGAAAAGTGCTTACGTAAGGTGACATTGCGTACAAATTTATTAAGATCCAACATGGTTCAAAACAAATTAAAGTTGTGGAAGGTACAAAACCCAAACCCAAGCTAATGACCTTGCTCTCATCCTTAGTTAGCCTGTGATCTGAAAGATTTATGATGTTTTGTACTTTGACGGTGCCCGGGTCTGTCTCATTGGATAACTCCCCTGTTGGGTTACCTGTAAATTCATCCCCCTCCTCCTCCCTCCCTGGTATGTTGGTCTACCTGAAAAACCTGTTCTAATTGAGCACGTTCCTCATCTACTGTTCCTATAGCCCCAGCATTTGGAGGGTCAGGGGAGTATATATAATTTTGTGTGGGTTGATATCTCCTGTATTGCTGTGTATGAGCTCCAAATGGCCTTGACTGCTGTGTTGCATGTGCTCTATTTGGAGCCTGTCGTGTATCCACTCTCATGTATATACTGTTGCCTCTCCCCATATATATATATTATAGTCAGTATTCCTATGGATTAGTTCTTGTAGGAAACTATCCTCACTGCCTGATTGTACATTGTCCTCCCCTGAATCCACTTCACTGTCTGAGAAGTGGGTGTACACCCCTTCCATGACAACTGAACAAAAAATAAGTGTATGGACTGTTTGTTTTATAGACATGAGGCCACACACACCACACCCACATGACACGGTCCTAAGCCACACACCCTCAAAAGTGTCCAGGAATTGGCTTTGCAAAAGGTGGCAACCCTACTATGTTGTCACAAAGACCTCACAGACACCTAGATTACAAGTTTTGCGTTATGGTGCAGTACGGCTTTACCACTGAAAAATTGGCCATTGCATGTGGAATGGCTGGTAACACATATTACGTGTCACGGCGGTATAGCTATACCGCAAGCATTTTAGCCTGTAATGCAACGTCCATTCCGTATTCAAAAATCCGCCGCCCCCTGACATAGCCAACACTAAATAAACACTAACTTTAAATGAAAAGTTACAATATAACTATCTTAAAATAAATAAAAACTTACCTGTGAAATAAAAAAAACTAAGATTAAACTATAACTTAAATTTACATAACGTTTCTAATAAAATAAAAAAACTACCAATTAAAATTCCTAAATTACATGATTAACATGATTAAAAAAACACTATGAAAAAATAAAACTTAAATTACAAATTTAAAAAAATCCTAATACTACGAATTTTTTAAAAAAATCTAACATTACAAAAAAGTAATAAACACTAAAAATATGAGAAATAAAAAACTCTAAGATTAAGCTCAACCCACTTAAATGGGTTATAGTTTCAAAGAGCAAAAACAGCAATTTCATATACAAAAATCAACCTATAATAATGTATCATATATTGCGTACTGTGCAGTCACTTGAACACGTTAAGGGGGAAAAAATGTGTAGTACACTGTCCCTTTAAACTTTCTCGGGTTCAGATAGAGCTTTTAATTTTTTATTTTTTTATATACCATTGTATATAAATACCATTGTCAATTTGTGCTCTGTTTGTTTGTTTTTTTGCTTGTTTTTTTTAGATGCACACTTTCTGAGGCACCAGGTCTTCTTAAGCATGTGCAAAACTTCACAATGTACTCTTATATGAGTATGTAATTAGCTGATTTCTAACACATGACACAGTGGGCAGGGAAATTAAAGCAATCTTTGAAAAGATCTACTGATAATTTGAAATTCACATCAAGTGCTATTGCAATGAGTTTATTGTTCATTCGTGGATTATGACATTCTAATGTATTTAATGGTCTTTTAAGAAAACAAATGAAAAACATTTCAATTTATACTAATAATATGACAGTGACTAACCTTGTTGTCTGCAAACTCAAGTCCATATTGGCTCCTCTAAATAAGGCAATTGGTGGGTGGGGTTTGGCTATTGAAAACAATTTCATTAAACAATATATTAATTTTCTGGAAATACAAAGAAGTCAAGCACCTCCACAACTCATGGTAACGATTATTATACAAGATGCACTTATGTAATAAAATGCACTAAACTAATTCTGCCGCAAACAAATGCCAAATATGGTGACTGCCAGCGACAGTCGACTATTTTCTGAGCCGGATTTCCAGCCCTGGAAATAGCCAAGGGCTTGTTTCCACTGAGGTGGTAATGTCTGGAAACTAGTGATAAAAACATTTATCTCAATTAAAGTCTATGGAGAACTTTTATGCTATTACCAATTTCCAAACCTTATCATATTGCAGAAAAATAGGCCATATTCGTCAGACGAATGTACATTCCTCTTTGTCATCCCATTGAACCCCCTTAGCATGTAAACTTACAATCCTAGCTGCTTTGTAGATCACCTTAATTGGAGCTGATTTACAACAGCGCAACTCTTGGCAGGGCCCTCTATCCCTTTGTCTCCAAACTTACATATTAGATCCATGTTTTTAGCGCTGCAGAATCTATTGGTGCTTTACAAGTAACTGATAATAATGATAATCCCTAATAGAAGCTGTTCAAAACTGCACTGTTATTCAGCACACTTGACCGTGTCTTCCGGTATTGTGTGGGCCACAGCAGAACGATTCCTGTGCACACTGTGTTGTCAAGCAAACGGTCTTCTCCTGCTCCCTTAACGCGTTTCAGCTGCTCACCAACAGACTTTTTCAAGAGGTTGCGAGCTTATCAACAAAATATTAATTTGTTTTAATTATAGTTAAACTTAGCTGATATATGTACAACATAAATGTATTGTAATTACAAGTTAATTGTTCCTTTAAGTACACAATAAATAAATGGCATACTAAAATGAACAGGCTTATCGCAGGTTTTTCAAGTAGGTTTTCACATGACTTTGTGGAAGCAAAAGTGAAAGTATTATATGCCAGATTATTAATTCAGTTTCTAATTATGTCTGTTCATTATGTTTCTAATTAACTAATAATATTAATTCATAATGACTACAATTAATAATTTTATATAATTTTGATTGCTATAATTAAAATATTTAACCCTCCAAACACTTCACTGCAACCACAAATGAACATTGACATGATCATTTTTAATTTAAGTAGGACATTTATTAGTTTAAAAGTGTTATTTGTTTTCTATTTCTATCTTTTTTTTTTTTTTTTTTTTCAATTTTAAACAAGCTTTATTTATAAAATAAAATCAATATACATGTTACACATCATAATCATCAATAACACAGTCACCAGAACAATACAGTCACCAAAGCATATACAGCTCATGGATCTTCTTTGAAAAGAGAAAAATAACGTTAGCAATCTAGATTAGCGTCATATTAAGATCCGCATATCATATGACTCTTCTAGTTCCAGCTTATTACAGGATAAAATTGTGGTCTAACAGATGTCAGTGCATGGCCTATCTTTCATTACTCTAACACATTTTACAAAGCAATAATTAAATAATACAGTATATCATATATCAATCTGTGAGGTGTTGTTGATGTTTGCTAAGTATTCCTACATGGTATCTGGGTTGTGAGGTGAGGGTGTAGGGTGAATAGTGTCGGCTGTCAGAGAGTGTAAATATTCCTCCCAAATAAAGGAGATGTCATGAAATTCCCCTAGTTTGCCCATTTTGATGTAATGATATTGTTCTAGCTTTAAGGCCATTGTCACTCTACCTCTCCAAAACTGTAGTGTTGGTAGTGTGTTTTTCTTCCAATTGTAAGGGATATATCTCTTGGCCGTATTTATCATTATCGTCAAAAGTTGAAGTCTGTACATACAACGTATCTTGGGGCGAACATTGAACAGGAGTGCCCATGGTGTATGGGGAATGGGGGAGCCTAGGGCTTTTCCCATTTCTCTTCCTATGTCTAGCCAATATTGCCTGACAATGGGGCATGTCCACCATATATGTGTAAATGTGCCTCTGTCCTCACACCCCCTCCAGCACTTTGCGTCATAAGTGGGAATCATTTTCTCTAGTTTGTCTGGGGTGTAATGCCATCTGCAAAGCAGTTTGGTATTCATTTCAGCGACCTGTAGGGATGAGGTTGAGGAGCTCATTTGCCTGTAAATCATGTCCCATGTTTTAAGTGAAGGGCGTTCGTTTAGTTTGGATTCCCATCTTGCAACATATGTTGGTGGCTGTGTGGTCTGGTGCGCTATAAGTAGTTTGTAAGAGATGGATAAGTTACCGCTACTCGGTAGTATCGCGTGGCATATAGACTCAAAGGGTGTCAGGGGTCTAGATAATGTTGGCCTTATGTGGGTGCGTCTGATGGCTGTGTGAAATTTGATGGTATGCCAACCAGTGTTTGTGATCAAGGCTTAGTATATCCAAGACCTCTTGCTTAGTTTTAAGCTTACCGTTTTGTAAAACCTTATACCAATGTGAAGTCTGATTTAGCGTTAGCATGTTTTGATCACGGGTGTGGGGTAGGCTAAGGGGCTGGGTATCGTAGGTTAGTGGAGTCAGTGGAGATTGTAGGGACGAGATTGATTTGTGTGACCTCAAAATCCTATTCCATACCTTGAAAGTTTCCTGAACTGTAATTGGGCATTCTGGCTGGGTAGTACCAGTACTCCTTTGGTTGCCTGGTGACCAGCATTGTCCTCCTAAGTGAGGAGTCCCACAAAGTTCAGTTTCTAAAGTTACCCATTCTTTATGGGCAGCATGTTTGCACCAGTCCACAATCCTGGACATGTGGACTGCGCAATTATACAATTGTAGATTAGGTACCCCCAATCCTCCTTGTAATTTATTACGATACAAAGTCTGTGTGGCGACTCTTGGTCGTTTATTGCTCCATATGAAGGAGTTAATAATTTTCTGTAACTGAAATAGTGATTTGTCTGGGATGGGGATAGGGAGTACCTGGAGGAGATAAAGGATTTTTGGAAGAATAATCATTTTTATAGAGTTAATTCTACCTATCCAAGATAAAGGTTTTTGTTTCCAGGAAGCCAGAATAGATATTACGTGTGTTACAAGAGGGTCAAAATTCAGTGGGATTATTTTGTTCAGGTAGGGGGTAATGTATACACCTAAGTATTTGAGTGCTACAGGTTGGTGTCTAAATTGGTGTGCCATCAAATGATTTAACTTGTGTTGTGGAGTTCCTATATTAATAAACTCCGATTTGGAGTAATTGATCCTAAAGTACGACATCTCTCCGAATTCGTATAAAGTTGCCATGAGTGCGGGTACTGAAGTTTCTAAGTGCGTTAAAGTTAGAACGATATCGTCCGCATATAAGGAGGTTTTGTATTCTGTGTGATTTACAGTTATTCCTTTGATATCTAGGTTACCTCTGATGTATGTGGCTAACATTTCCATTGCCAGTATGAACAGTGTGGGGGACAAGGGGCATCCCTGTCGGGTTCCGTTCTTGATTGTAAATGGGTCAGATATAAAATCATTCAATTTAATTTTGGCCGTAGGGTTATTATATAGTGCAAAAATTTTAGTGAGGAACTCAGTGTTAAAGCCGAATTTTAGGAGTGTATTTTTAAGGAAGGACCAATTCAGACGGTCAAATGCTTTTTCAGCATCCATAGATAAAACTACAGCAGGGATATTTTGTTTACTTGCATGTTCTATAAGATTAATGATTTTAGTGGAGTTGTCCCTAGCCTCTCTATTTGGGGTAAATCCTACTTGATTAAGATGTATTAAGTTTGGAAGTACTTTGTTTAGACGGGTGGCGAGGATTTTGGCATAGAGCTTAACATCCACATTTAGTAAAGAAATGGGGCAAAAATTCAAGGGGGTCGTGGCTGGCTTGCCCGGCTTGGGCAAAACCACAACATGTGCTTCTAACATCGAGGGCGGGAATTTAGCCCCTTGACTTATTTCATTAAAGATTGTAACCAAGTGTGGAGCCAAATCCTCCTGGAAAACTTTATAATATTTAGTAGAGAACCCATCTGGGCCCGGGCTTTTTCCATTTTTTAGTGTTTGTATGGCCTTCTTGATCTCTGGTATAGAAAAGTGCAAATTAAGTTGTTCTAATTGGGCCTCTGTTAGTTTGGGTAAAGGGCAGTTTTTAAGGTATCTATCTAATGTATTATTGAAATGGGGTAGATCATTAGCAGGAGATAAGTTATACAGGTCCGAATAGTAAGAGTGGAACGCCTGAAGAATTTCGGGGGTAGTTGTTAATGTTGATTTGTTTGGGGGTTTTAGTTCATATATGTGCGTTTTAAGTTTCTTTCTTTTTAGGGCCCTTGCTAGATATTTACCGGCTCTATTATTCTCATAATGAAAAAAACTATTTGTTTTATGCACAAGATAATGGTGTTCTAATTGCAAAAAGTCATCTAGAGCTTGCCTGACTTTCGTTATTTCAGTCAGAATGCTAGTGTCCAACGGAGAGTGCTTGTGTAAGTGTTCCAGATCTGAAAGTTTAGTGGTAAGGTTGTCGTATTCTACCCGTTGGGCATGTCTTAATTGGGCTCTTAATTTAATAAATTCTCCCCTAAGCGAGCATTTATGTGCCTCCCAAACCGCAAATTGGTTGGAAGTTGAGAGAACGTTTATCTGAAAATATTCCTCTATGACCCTGTGTAATTTATCGATATGATCTACCTTGTTAAGTAATGTATCATCCAATTTCCATAGAAATGGTACATCTGTATGTTCTGGCCATGTGATATGTAGTGAGACAGCCGAATGGTCTGACCAGGCTGTGGGGGAAATTACACATTTTTTAACCTGTGTGAGACCTTTTTGATTAGTGAGAAAATAATCAATCCTACTGTGTGATTTGTTGGGATGGGAGTAGAACGTATAGTCCCTAGTGTTAGGGTGCTGGAGTCTCCAGATGTCATATAGCTTATGGAGTTTAAGTTGCTTCCAAAAATATATATGAAATTTCGTCCTACGTGTTAGGTAGGGATTGTTGCTATCTAAGTGTGGTTGAAAGTGTAGATTAAAGTCTCCGCCTATATAAATTGGTCCTGTTGAGATGTCTAAAATACGATTAAACAATTGTACAAAAAAGGGTTTTTGCTTGCTATTGGGTGCATAAAGATTGACAAATGTAACCGGGCGTCCCTATAGGAGGCCTTTCAGTCCCAGAAATCGACCTTCGTTATCTGATTCTTGTTTGATTAATGTGAAGTGTACACTTCTTTTCATTAAAATGCTCACGCCACATTTTTTGGAAGGTCCTGTGCTGTGAAAATGCTGTGTATAGGTTTGTCCTAGATATTTTGGTATGTTTCCCTTTCTAAAGTGGGTCTCCTGGAGGAAGAGTATATCGGCCTGCCTTTTGGAAATGTCTGAGAGGGCTTTTGATCGTTTGCATGGGGAGTTGAGACCTTTAGCATTTTGGGAGAAGAGAACTAGGGAGTGTGGCTTGTTAGAGTTGTGACAGGACATTATCTTGGTGTAAGTGCCAGCTAAACTTGTAAGTATTTAAATTTATCAAGCCTATAGTGACTGTACATATGGCGAGAATTTTTTGTCCCAGAGTAACATAGTTTGAACATGTATTAGCTTTATACAAACAATAAAAACAAACAACATATTTGTGCAAAAAAACAGTGTCAACATATTGCATAATAAAGAACTGTAGAATTATAAAAACAAACAAATCTCTAAGTCTGAAACCAGACATAAAAAGAGATATAACACTAATGGGAGGAAAACAAACATAAGGTCCTTTATTTTGTAAACATAAAGTTCTTACCCATCCCAAAAACAGGGAAAAGGCTTAAATATTAATGTCCTGGGGCCTATATAAGCTTTAGGAAAGAGCCTCGCATTACTTCATGTGGTGTTAAACAGTTTGTGTTGTGAGTAAGTAAGCTGGATACGATACCTTTCTCGTCGCAGCTCACCAGTAATCAAAGTCCAGAATATGTCCATCAGTAAGGGAGCCCGAGGAGCGGGCCACATATAGAAGTGTCCAGAAACACATATGTTATAGCTCTAGTCCTCCTCTGATTCAGAGGGGCGAGTGTCTCTAGATGAGGGTTGCTGTTTTCTGGGTTTTTCTGTCATTGATGGTGTTTTGTCCGGTTGGGGGACCTTGGTTTGCCATCTTGTAGGGTCAGTGGTTGATCTTTTGTTGACTCTTCTTTGGTCCGTCGTCAGAGGTGTTAAATCCATTGAATGGTCAATGCCTAGATCTTTGCTGAAGTTATGCATGTCCTCGGGTTTGTTACATATCCATCTTTTATTGTCCTGTATGACCATGAGGTGGGTGGGGGATTTTCTTGTTGCGAAGTAATGTTGTTAAAGGAGTAAATTCTTTTCGTCTCTGCAACGTTCTCGTTGAGAGATCCTGGTAGAATTGTATAACATTACCCCTGAACCTTACAGGCTGTTGTCGTCGGGATTCATTGAGAAGCATTTCTTTTTCAAGAAAGTTTTTATATCTGATAATAATATCTCTAGGTGGGGCCCTGTCTGGAGGCTTAGGCCGGAGAGCCCTGTGGGCCCGTACCCACAGAATATCTTCTGTGTATGATTTATCCTTGATAGCGGAGAAGAGGGCCTGTAGGTATTCTGGAAAGTCTCTAGGTAGAACGGATTCAGGAACTCCCCTTAGTCGCAAATTCTTCCTCCTGCTCCTGTTCTCTAAGTCATCTATTTTATCCATTAGTGCTTCAATATTCTCCTGTTGTGAAGTAGAGCTATTATCAATACGAATAATGTCTTCCCTGATTTCATCAGTTTCTGCTTCTAGCATTTCAACTCTAGAGCTCATAGTTTGAATTTCTTGCTTAAGTTCTGTGAGTTCTTCTCTAAGGCATGTTCTGAAAATTTCTGAAATTTCCTGCTTGGATGCAAAATGAGATAGGAGTGAAGCAGGGATTGAAGTAGTCTCTTCAGATGTAGGCCCGGGTGCAGGGCTTGGGGGCTGTGTGCTAGGAGGAAGTTTATTTTTACCAGCCAAAGTATTTGTGGGAGAGTGTTCTGTAGCAAAGTACGATGGCATTGTGTGGGTTTTAGTTGCTGGCACTTTGGTGATTTTATCTGACTTGTTTAGTCTCCTGGATGCCATTTAAAAAGATCGCACACGAGGAGGCCTATACAGAACACCGGACAGTCTTGCCACCTGTATCCTGCACTCCGGAGGGTCGGGGATCCGCTCCGGAGTGATTTCAGCGAAAGAACCTTGCCACAATCATAAAATCTAACCTTAATGGTGCCGGGACTGCCTCCCTTTGGATTATTTGAGCTGGGGCTGTTTTCCCTGGGGCCGCTGACTCTGTGACACCATCCCTGAGCTGATCCTGCTTGGCACACTACCCGGTGGAGCCGGCGGAACAATCTGGAGTGACCCGACGAGGGTCTGGTAAGAGAGGTCTGTCAGCGGAGTACGGAAGGTGCTTCCCCTGTTGCCGGTGTGATCGGTTGGTGCTGGACAGTGCACCGGACCCCCACAAGGTAAAGCCTGGGAAAAGTTTTATTTTTATGCTGCCTACAAGGGGTGTAATGTGTGTTTAAAAAGGACACTTGCTGGTGTTGGAAGGGAATCGGCTTCCACTACATAAACTATAGACTTGAGGCATTTAGACCTGCTGCATAAAAAGGCGCCAAAATCCGCCATTTCTCCTTCTCCCTCATCACACCTCTGCAGCGTCTGGGCAAACAATGATGCATAGATACTTCTCCTCAGATATTCTTTAGGGGATGTTATTGTACTAGAAAAGCGGAATTCACTTGGAAGACACTCTAAATAGATATGACTGTATGACAGCAGCATTAAAAAAAAAAAGCCTAAAAGTAAATGTTTTTTTTGCAAGTGTTTCCCTTCTTCCCCAGCTCAGAAAAGAGACTGCTATTCTGGACTGTCACATAAATATAGTGTTAAAGCAACCAACTTTATTGAGGGTGCCAGGTCTAATACAAGCTCTTTGCTATACATATTTAGCATTACTAACAAGTGTACAGATATTGATCAGTACAACTACTCTTTCAGAGGATAGTGTCCTGAGAATCTAAATTACACACCACGTGGCTACATCCCATTCATGATTTAAAGACACATAACTTAATACTTTGATCTGTTGGAAGTATTTTCTTTATTGGAGACCCTGCAATATTCAAATAGCTGTCCCAGCCTTATCAGCTTTAACAAACTGTAATAAATATTTTTGTGGGCGACAGTTCATCTAGTGAACAGCTAGATTACATTACCTGACAAAAGATTGAACAAGCTGAATTGTGCCCACAGCTTGCAACTCACATAACAACTGGATAGCCTCACACAACTCTCACTGCATAACCACAGAAGTTGCTCACAGAGACACTAAACACTATTGAATGCAAAAACTCATTGCCGGGCTGGTCTCTATCCCCTTCCTTTCCCGCTGAACGCAGTGTCAGTGGGTCATACCCTAATATCCTTGCCCGTCTCTGTCCAGTGGGGACAACTGCCCTGGGGTATAGAGACCAGTGGGGCTGTCCAGACTTCAAGCTACAGGATAGATAAATGCATGGAGTCCCATTGGCACAAACTAAAGCCACTGAGATGCTAAAGAAATTGAAGATGTAAAGTTGTGTGTTAAAATGTTCCGACAATACCACATAGACTGAGACAAATTAGCACAGATGTAAACGGAATGGTGCCTTTTTCCACCTCACACTAGCCGTCCCTCATGATACCACATATATATACCATATAAAGCACTCTAAGAAAAAGGGGATGTAAGATAAATATATAGAATCACGCCCCTAACCATATAGAGGAGGAGGGTTCTGACAACTGAAATCAATATTATAACCTTCAATACGTCAAACAACGTCAAGAGACCCTGGTCCTTATTGTCTCCCGCAAGACCCTCTAAACTACCTAATTGACCCACGGAAGGGGGAGATCTGAAGAGATAACCAAAATGTCGACTAGGAAAGGGAACAAAGCGGATAAAACGATGAAATCTGCATCTATGGAGACATTCTTTAGAACATCCAGAATCCATAAAAATAAAGAGCTTCTCCCAAATGAAGCTGAGGAAGATCCTGAATCTGAAAATGAGGAAGATCTTGAAGACATGACCCCTGTGACCAAAGCGGACCTCCATGCCTTGGTATTCAAACAGGATATCGCAACCAACTTCGATAAACTTTGGGAAAAGATGGATAGCTTCCAAGAAACAATTACTAACAGTCTCACTGATATCAAAACTGAGATCTCAGAACTAGGGACTCGGGTAGATTCCTTAAAAACTACAACTGATGAAATGGGTGAAGAAATGGCTGAAGTATCCCAAACACTGACAACCCAACAACAAACAATAACAGAACTGGAAGAGAAAATTGAGGACATCGAAAATAGGAGCAGAAGATCCAACATTCGACTTAAAGGGGTTCCCGAGACAATTGGAGCTGAGGACCTATATGAATACCTCCAACAACTATTCAGGGCAATATTGGGAGCACCAGCTGACTCTGAAATCCAAATAGAAAGAGCCCATAGAGCCCTCAGAGCAAAGCCTAAACCAGAACAACCCCCAAGAGATGTGATACTTAAGCTTCTGAGATTTCCTGACAGAGAAAAAATATTAACAGCGGCCAGAAATAATCCCACGTTTAAGTTCCAAGGTAATGTTATCCAGTTTTTCCAGGATCTCTGCATCAAAACCCTACAAAGAAGATTTACCCTTCGACCGCTCACCCTCCTCCTCAGAAAGCACCACATTCCATATAGATGGGGTTTCCCCTTTGCCCTGCATGTTATGAGGAACGGCAGAACAGTCACGATCAAATCCACTGCAGAAATACCTGATATTTGCAAATTCTTGGAGCTAGACCCGCCAGAAATTGTAGAGGGGGAAACAACAGCAGGCTCTTCGGAACCCTCTCACTCTCAAGCAAAACCTCAGAGGCCAAGATGGAAAAAAGTTACTAAAAAGAAAGCTAAAACATGAGACTCAGATATAAACAGAACAGTAGCCCACTAGAAAAGTTTCTATTTATAGAAACATGAGCTATAGAGGAAGATTCTTAATCTCAAGATGGAGAAGGGGGTTGAGGAGGCATTAAGTCTAAAGAATGACTGTATGTTCATTAATACTTATATGATATTTATTATTGTGGTTTTTGTTGTGACCACGTACGGAACACACACCGTGGTGGTATTGACACATGTTGTGCAGTACATTATTTTACAATGTTAAGTTATTAGTTATATTAATGTTTATATTTTCTTTGTTGTTTGGAGTCACGGAATGCCTTACACACACACAGAGCTCATCAATCGCGAGTAGATTGGCGAGATTCTGGGAGAGATCTCATCAGACGATGATTAAGGTACCCTTTAAATTTTTTAAATATCTGTTAGAAAAGAGTAGAGTACAAACATACCACTAAGAATGTCAATACCTAGAATTACATTACTCTCACACAATGCGAGAGGCCTTAACACTGACATAAAAAGAAGAACTGCAATGACTAACTATAGGCGACTGAGGGCTAATGTCATTTTCCTTCAGGAAACACATTTCCTACACTCCACCATACCAAAATACTGGGCAAAGGATTTCCCACAGCAATTCCACTCCACGATAGACTCCAAAAAAAGAGGAGTATCTATTCTTATTCATTCTTCCATTCCCTTCACACACAAAGACACAATAGCAGATAAGGAGGGCAGGTACCTTCTGGTGTCTGGTCAAATAGGAGGAATAGATATACTCTTCTGTAATGTGTATGCTCCAAATGAGCAACAAGATAAATTCTTCCAAAACATATCTCACCTGCTGACTGATTGGTCTAGGATGCGTATAGTTCTGGCAGGAGATTTTAACATAGATATGCAAGCATTAATAAAAGACTCGGCCAATTTGCAATCTAAAAAGAAACAAAGACAGAGAGGGGTAGCTAAATACATAGAGGGGATGCTTGAGCAGCACACACTGCAAGACACTTGGCAGATATTCCATGGGGATGCCAGAGACACTACATTTTATTCATCGGCACACAATAGCTACACAAAGATAGACTATATATATATACGAGTCAGATACTCCAACCAATATTACAACATATAGATATTCTTCCTTGTGTATGGTCAGACCATTCAATCACTAAACTCAATTTAGGTGACCTGTTAGACCCAAAGAGAACAAAATCTTGGACATATGACCCATCCTATATCAAAAACCCGATCATCAAGGATAAAATCCTTAAAGATCTAGAAGAATATTGGCGGATTAATCTAGATACCACAAACAATCCTATCATACCATGGGCGGCACATAAGGCAGTGATTAGGGGTGTACTGATTAAAGAAAAGACAACAGCTAGGAAACAACATACCCTTCTATTAAGGCAGCTATATTCGGAGATTACCTCATTAGAAAAGACACACAGAATAACTAAATCCCAAGATATATTGACACAACTGATAACCACTAAAAATAAGTTACAAGCCATATTGAACGAACAATCCGTAAAGGCAGCACATAGATTGAAAACAAACTACTTTATTTTCTCCAACAAACCAGATAAATACCTAGCGAAAAAAATTAGAGACAATTATCAGGCACTATCAATAACAAACATACAGAATTCAAACGGTCATATGACATCCCACCCACAGGAAATTGTAGACACATTTGCACAATATTATAGTGAACTGTACGATGGGACTAAAGTGCAACATTCCCCCCTGACGGACAAACTATTTGACTCTTTCCTACACAAAGCAAACCTGAAACCAATTACTGAGGCAGATAGAGAGACCCTTAATGCTAAAATTACAAATGCAGAGGTCCGAGCAGCCATCAAAGATCTTAAGCCAAGCAAAGCCCCGGGCCCAGATGGTTTCTCGGGGGAATATTATAAAGCTTTCAGGGATACTCTAATACCTCACCTAGTAGTATTTGCCAATCACATTATGGAAGGGGGAGATATACCTACAGAACTGCTTCAGGCCAGGATAGTGGTGATACCAAAACAGGGGAGGGACCCCCATTTATGCGCTAATTATAGACCGATTTCCCTCATCAACCAGGATCTTAAAATAGCTACAAAAATCTTAGCCAATAGGCTGAAACACATCCTACCCTCAGTCATACACCCTGACCAAGTTGGATTTGTTAAGGATAGGGAAGCCCCTGATAATATTCGAAGGATGGTATCGGTCATTGACTTTCTTCGGGATAGGGGGATGCCTTCTCTGATCCTATCTTTGGATGCGGAGAAGGCATTTGACCGGGTTGATTGGAAATACATGCTGCGATTGCTGACATTAATGGGATTTAAGGGACGGTTTATGAACACTATTGAGGGACTATATTCGACACCTACAGCTCAGGTCAGAGCAATTGGACATCAGTCAAAAACCATACATATACTCAATGGCACATGGCAGGGTTGCCCTCTGTCGCCCTTGATTTTTGCGCTTTGCATAGAACCCTTTGCTGCATATATACGTAACTGCCCGGATATCTGGGGACTAGAGGTAGGGACGATACATCATAAGATTACTTTGTTCGCAGATGATGTGCTACTAACCATCTCGAAACCACTGATCTCATTGCCACACGTATATCAGGCCATACAACTATTTTCTCAGATATCGGGTTATAAAATTAATGTGGACAAATGTGAAGCACTTCCCCTATCGATACCTAAACATACAATTAAGATGATTGAGACAAACTTTGATTTTAAGTGGGTTTCAGAGGGGCTAAAATACCTAGGGATAAAGTTGACCACTCACTCCTCAAAGTTATACGCTGCAAATTACCTTCCCATATACAAAGCAATTAGATCAGACTTAGGAAAATGGAGGAAAATGGGTTTTTCTTGGTATGGAAGACTATCTGCCGTCAAGATGACGATTCTGCCCAGAATCCTCTATCTGTTTAGGGTCCTCCCAATTAAGGTCAATAACTTAGATTTAGATAATCTACAACAAGACATACATAGATTCTTAAGGGACAACAAACACCCGAGGATTCCACATCAAATCCTGACGAGACACAGACAATTGGGGGGAGTGGGGTCCCCCAACTTACTTGACTATTACAAAGCAGCTAGACTGGCACAGGATTCAATACTCGCGAGAAGACAGAAAGATGTTCTCTGGCCTGCTTTAGAGGCAGCTATGGAGGGGAAGGAGGAACCCGATGATATCCTCTGGGGTACTCCAAAGACTAAAGACACAAGGGTTTATCGAAACAAAACTACACAAATGACCAAGCAAGAATGGACTAAGATACAAAGAATAGGGAAGCTGATGCCTACACAATCCTTACTGATACCATTAAAATATTTGATAAATAAGGAATTTATATACCATATAATGAAATGGGAAAACAAAGGCCTATACAGGGTGGCAGATATGCAGTCACAAGGTAAATTATTGACCTTTACACAACTTAGACAGAAGTTAGAGCCTATACAAATACAGTGGTTCCTCTACCTACAGGTCATCTCAGCTATACAACCATATATCAACAGGGCCAAGACACATAGTCAAAGGACGACTCTCGAAAACCTATGCTCAGCAACCATTAGACCCAAAAAAGCAATCTCTAGGTTATACATATCACTACAAGAAAATAAAATTGTAACTAAATCTACACTATTGCTAAAATGGGAATGCTGGAGAGTATGCAATTGACAAATGGAATGATATATTCTATAACGCTAGTAAAGGCCTTATGAGCGCAGACCTTAGAGAGAACGTACTGAAAACAACCTTTAGATGGTACTTAACACCCATGAAAACATCTCATATGACACCGGGAAATTCTAGACTTTGCTACAGAGGGTGTAGGGTCAGAGGAACATATCTCCATATGTGGTGGGAATGCCCTAGAGTCCAAACCATTTGGCGAGAGCTGTCCCTATTGCTGAGCAACCTACTAACCGAACAGATCTCGCTCACACCAGCCCAGGCATTGTTACATGAGTCGGTCCCAAGACTAAACCCACACATAAACACTTTTATCCAAATTTTATGTACCACTACAAGAATAGCTATAGCTAAATATTGGAAAAACGAGACACCGATGTGGACAGAGGTCCTTAATAGAATACAGATGGTTTATTCAATGTACGAGACAGCAGCTTATATACAGGACACAGGGCCTACGTTCCAGAAGATATGGTTTTACTGGATAACTAAAGGGGACGTAGAAATAAGGTAGGAAGGGAGGCAAGGATTCCTTTAGAGGAAGATAGTTGCTGATCTGACGCAAGAGATTATTTAATATAAGGAAAATTGATGAGGAAGCTACTAATAGCAATATAACTGAGATAAAAGGCGTGAGGTATTCGTGACTCCATTAGTTTAATTTGTTATGTTATGAGAAATGTTGAGTTTTGTTTATTTGTTTTAATTAGATATACGATAAAGCTAAAGTTATGTGAATCTGGCCCCCATGATTAGTTACTTCTAATAAAGAGTCATATATCCAAGGATGTATAAAAGAAGTAATGGAAGGAAAAAGATGAAAAGGGGAGAAACCTCCATATACACTGATACAGACTACAACATAGATAGCAGCATAATTTAATTGGAGATATCTTATGGATATGAGGATAAAAGTAAATACAGAGGGTTTTCATCGGAAACTCTGCTCAAGGAACTGTCTTCAGCTGAGAACGATACGTACCTCAGTATATAATTATAAGTAAGGTATTCTTTATCATGCTGCCGAATGTTTTCATCTTCTATGTGCTTGCTTAATGTACCCTACATGTATTGTATCTGAAGTGTAATGAGGAGGTTTGTGGTTTAAAAAAAAATATTTTATCTAAAAAGATCGCACACTATCCCCTTAAATGTGGTCACTTCGTGTGAGGGATACCCCTGTTTGTCAACAGTCCCCACCCGGCTATTGTAAAGTCACTTTTCCTTGTATGTTTAAGGGTGCTTCTACCCACATGCACCTCTTTATCTGTTTAATTAGCAGTTGGATGAAGCAGTATAAGTGCAGCGTTATTTTAAGGCCCTGTGGTAATGGCGTTTTACAGGCGCTGCCCTCGTGGGCTAGATTTGTGCATAAACTCACCCCTGTTCCGACTTAAAAACTGTGGCAGCGCTCCTCTACACGCCGGACTCCCCGCTCAGTCAGCTCAAGTTAGCTACAGCCTTCTTTAGTATTACGCAGTAATGTGGGCTGCTCGGGGAGCGGTGTGAGTGAACCGGACCTGGTTGCAGTGTCGGTAAGATGGCGCCCGCTGCGTGTGTAGCTTGGGTCTGTGCTGACCACTTTGCCGCTTCTCTTCGTGGCTTTTGAGTCCGGACGATATCCCCAAGCTCAGGGAATGCTCCTCTTTCCTGCTGTGGTGTATGAGACCAATTTTGGCTATTGTAAGCAGCCCCAGTCAGTGCTTGCAGGACCCTATGTACGGAGCTCCGGATTTATGCGACCATCATGGTTGCTACCAAGCTCCGCCCCCCCTATTTCTATCTTTTTATTGAAAAAAGACAGGTTTATTAACATGTAAACTGAGTGTGCATAATAACTCTGACACTGACAAAAAGCTGTGCAAATAGCAATTAGCCAAGATATGGCACTCTAAACAGACAAGAATTCAGCAGGTCCAAGATGTGGAATTTGAGAAGTAAAAAAATAAAATATTTTGACAAAGTGTTTTCTTATTGGTTGGAATTTGGATTTCAAATTGTCCCAGTGTAAGCTATAGTTTTCATGTTCCAAAGGTATATATTCTGACTGACTCATAAACTACAGGATTTTCATGGGTTGGGAGGTCTTGGCTTTGCCCATGGCATGTGTTGTGTCAATTATTCAATCCAAGTTTAACTCCAAATCAACTCTTTATTATAATTCTCGCTACTACATAAAACTGGCAGATAACAACTACAAATGTCATCTTAGCAACCAGACAAGACCAACTGTAACTGCTATAAAACTGTTAGGATCCTTTCAGATATTTCGCCATCAAACCAATCCTGGCCGGTAGTTTTGTTATCCCGGCGTCAAATGGAGTGATAACGAAAAATCTATTATGATAGTAGCGATAGGACACAGGAGGAAGATGACTATTGTTTAGGAGAATAATAAGGAGCTGAATACCAGGAAGAGACCGGGAAGGTCAAAGTGGAGTCTACAAGCCAGGGGTCAAACCAAACAGTCACAGGAAACAGAATCAGAATCCAGAAGAGAGGTCAGGGAAATCCAAGGTCAGAACCAATCGGGCAACAAACACAATGAAGTCAGCAGGCAGAAGAATAGTCAAAGGAGGTCCAGGTCACAAGCCAAAGTTTGATATCCAAATAAATAGCACAAAACACACCCAATACAAGGGCAATTAAATAAAGAAACTGAATGGCATTTAAAGGAAAAAGTGCACCAAAGGTGACGTGATGTGTCACAGGTGACGCAATATGGCACAGGCGACGCCATGGGTCACAGGTGACAAGGTGCATCACAGACATCGCAATGCATCGCAGGCAACACCATGCGTTACAGGAGACGCGAGACGGAGCAACCTGGCAATAAAATAGTGTCATGGCAACCTGGAGTCATAACAAATGCATATCCCAGCAAGCACTGTTCATTTTAGTTAACCCTAAACATAACATTTCTCCTCCTGTTAAATCTTCATATGCGCAAAAATTACTTATATAATAATTATCTGTCTAAAACGATAACACCAAATTAAAATTCATAACATAGTCCAGGCAAGTGGTTTCCATTAGAAATTTTCATTTAGTTAAAAATAAAATTTTCATTTTCATTCATGATTGTATTCCTTTCAAACGAATTTCATCAGAAATTTTCATTTTAACTAAAATTTTCGTTTTGAGCTACAGTGCAGATTTTGGCCATTTAGAAGCTGTAATCAGCTTTATCAGCTTTAGTTTTGTCATTCTACTTATTCTTTTATTTATACATTTATTTTTTAACAGTACAGAAAACAAAAATGTCCCTTTAAGAGACACTAAGTGCAAATTGAACCACCAGCAGCCACTAGCAGCAGTGCAACAAAAGGTAAAAATAACTTTTTAAACTTAAAGGACTTGTTTTAAATTTATAACTTTAGTACTAAACTGCTGCACTAATGTTTTAAAATTAAATATTTATTAATTTACAAACACAAATCTTGAACTCTACAACTAATCTGCAGTTCTGCAGCTAAAAATATTTAAAAAAAATAAATTAGATCTGTAGATTAGAGATAAATAAATATATACACAAACACATAGGTGCAGGTATATTCTAATCTCTTTAAAGCAGCCAAGAGCATTAGCAAATGTCTCTCAGTGAGGGGGCACAGATACACAGGTACTGCTAGCACACTGATACACACTGGTCTGGGGCTGAAAAACTTAGGCAGTAACTTAAAAATCCCTCTTTCACTTCACTCCCTCCCCCTTAGAATGCTGAATGGCCAGCAAACATCACAAGCTTCCACTGACAGGCTGATATAACCTGTCAATCTATTCACTGCTTCTTCCTGGTTTTCATTCATTGGCTAAAGCCTGTCTGCATCATAAAACAGCATCTGAAAACGAAAATGTAAAAGAAAATAATGCACATTTATTATCGTTTTTTTTGTTTCATTTTAGTTTTTGGATGTTTCCGTCTTCGGTATGCAAAGGAAATAACTAAAATGTATTTTTTTTTTAATTTTTATTATTTATTCATTTTTATTGAGTGTACAAGATTACAGTACAGAGTTACCAATGTTTGATATGATAAACTTTATTGGAAATAAGCAAGTTTCTTTTACACATAGGTGTATTTGCAATTAGTAACTAAAATGTCATTTTTGATATTTTTTTTCATTCTTCCATCTGTACCACTACTAACTCATCTAAATGCTTATTTTAGGTTATTGTTGCTGTATGGGGTTTGACAACTTTCACAAGGATTCGTTAAACTATATTATTTCTCTTGTTTGTTAAAGGTTCAGTTCTATTTTGACGTGAACGTAAACAAGATGATGGATTCGAATTTCTATGCAAATGACATTATAATTTTTTTACAGGATTTTCACTTGTTTTAAACTGTAACTCATGACCCCACTGCCTTGCTGCTTTTTATCTTGCTAAGAGACCCTTAGACAAGATTGCGCAATCTTGAATAGGTTTTTATAGGGGATGAGCCTCTATTCTCTATGTCGAAACTCATTTACGTGAGTGCTTATATTATTGAACTCACGGTAATGAATGGTCATTCCAGATTACAAGTTTAGTAATATATGTACTGTTGTGCATGGTAATGGATTGCAATAGTTAGCTATGGAAGTCATGATTAAGCAATCTCCCATAAAAAACATTATTTTCGGGGGGGGGGGGGGGGGGGCGTGTCTAGGCTCTGGAAAGAATCCATAGAACCCACTGTTTATTTCTTAGACTTTATAACATTCAACAATATAGATATCACTGTTTGATCTATTGACCCAAGCTGCTTAGCTGAATATGAATATTACTGTACTTTTAATTTAGATCAATTTAACTATAGGCCTACCACGTGTACCATCAATCCCCCCCCCCCCCCCCCCCCAGACCGGGGTAAAGTGACACAGTATAGCCATGCTTAACAAGGAGGAATTTCACAAAATATTGTGCAAGATTGAAATGATAAATGAAGGCTGTGATTCTTTTGGCCAGAGTGTGCCTTGTAGCACACAACCATTTTGTAAGGAAAGTTCATCTTGCGCTCTTAAGTAAGACAGTACTGTAGAATGAAGTACTTTAGAAGTGCTGGGCTATTTCTTCACCAGAAATCGTCGTAATACTTGTTGAATTTGACATGCTAAACAGGCAGCTTGAAATTGTTCTTGTGTAACTGAGGTAAGAGTGCTTGAAAGCAGCAACTTCTACATCATCCTCCAGTTGGATATCTGATGAGGCAGGCGAGACAAACAGTCTGTTGTTATATATTCAATTCCTGGTTTGTATTCCATTTCATATGTTGTTAAAGGGAAAGTGTACTATAAAATTGCTTTCCCCTTAATGTGTTTCAGTTACTTGTTGCAGGATGTTTAGATAATATTTTAGCAACTGTGCCCGTGAAAACTGAAACATAAGACAAAATAGTAAAAATATGAGTCCCAGGTATGGCTCTGGGACTTGTGACTGTATTTGTGACAATCAAAGAGCTGATTAAGTGACACTGTTTTTCCTTAATTGGTTAACATCAAGCCTTAGAGTTGAACTGAACCTCATCTTGCAGTACAAGCTACTCTGAAAGGATTCATTTATAGGGGCATGAAGACATATGGGACCAAAGAAAGCTCTGATATCAGGTTTTCTACTAGAATTACCTCAATGACTCCTCATAGAAGGTGCACAGCTGCTACCCCTAGATGCTAGCCGTCCACTCTGCACTAATTGATCAGTTCTCTCTCTCAGTCTCCCATAGAGTCACAGGTTCCTCTCTGTCCTTCTCAGCCTTTCATATACCGCTTTGTGATATTGTTCAACCAGTTACCATTAATCTATGATGTCAACTGATTAGAGCAAAGCTATGTTAGCCAACTGACTCTTTACTGTTTACAAGGACTCTTGGAATGTAAGGTTTGCATGCAGGACAATTGAAGGCACATTGTACTCAAAATTTCTATGATGAATACACAGGGGTTATTAGACACTACTGGGTAATTTATGCCAGAGGATATGCACTGGCACAGCCTTTATGTACAAATATGATGGCAGGTGTTTCGGTACAGTAACACTGTGACAGCCATCTTGACAGTTTAGGCAAATCCATGCACTTTACTTAAATTGTGACTGTGAGCCCTTTTTTCTAGGGTGCCAGACAGTATGCAGGTGGAGCCCATACCCCCTGTAGCAATGCCACTACTAATTGCAGGGCCAGATGGGTCCCCTAGCACATGCGACCTCTGAGAACCCTGCATCCATATGAAAAGCAACATTTACAGATTTGGCCGAAAAGTATTGGTTCCACTTTTTTAAGAAAATGCACAATTTTCTGTGAACTAAGTAAAAATTGACAAATGTATTTGATATCAACCATTATTTATTTCAAATATAAAAGAGCAGAAACTTTACTTTTTGTTCATGAATTCACGTATTACCTAAAACAGTAGAACAAATGAAAATGGCACAGACAAACATATTGGTACTCATAACCTAATAATTTCTAGAACAGCCTTTTGCTCCAGATCTCTCAGGTTTGATGGGTGCATTTTCCCAGCTACGAGTTTCATCTCTTTCAACAGATGTTTCATGGGATGCAGATCTTGACTCATAGAGGGCTACCTCAGTCCAATGTTTTCTTCTCATTCATTCTTCAGTTCATTATCCTGCTGGAGGACCCATGACCTGCGACTGAGACACAGCTTTCTGACAGGGGGTAGTAAGTTTTGCTTCACAATGCCTTGATAGTCTTCTGGTTTCTTCTTGTCTTGCCCTGCACAGATTCTAGGCACCTAGTTCCAGAGGCAGCAAAGCAACCCCAAAACATCACTTAACCTACTCCACGTTTCACAGTAGGGATGGTGTTATTTTCTTTGAAAGCTTCTTTTTTTCCTTCTTGTGAATTGCCAAAAAGCTCTACTTTTGTTTCGTCTTTTCATAGGACATTCTCCCAGAAAGACTGTGGCTTGACAATATGCTTTTTGTCTAACTCCATTTGGGCATTTTTGTGTTTCTCTCTTAGAAGTGGGGTCTTCTACCGAGGAGTCCATAGACAGCGATGGATGCTGTCACTTGAAACTGTAGCACCCTGAGCTTCAGGGTCAGCTTGAATCTGTTTTGAAGTTGTTATTGATTCTTTATCCACCAATTGAACAATCTTTCTAATCATTCTTGGGTCATTTTTCCTCTTGTGGCCACGTCCAGGGATGTTGGCTACAGTCCCATGTTCCTTAAACTTCTTAATAATATTGGCAACAGTGCTCACAGAAACATCAAGCTCTTTAAAGATGGTTTTGTAGCCTTTATGTTGACCATACTTGGCTATTACCTTCTTTCTAACCCCCTCAGACAAAGCTCTGGTTTTCCTTCTTTTTTTCCATCTTCAGTGGGACACACACAGTGACCAACAACAGCAGAGTGAGTCATTTTCTCCATTAAAACTGACTTAATTAGTGATTATAAGATTAAAGACACCAGTGATACTAATTAAAAGAGAATAGTGCTTGAAGTATCTCTACAAAACAATTCTTTATTGTAACTTCTAAAGAGTATTAATAGTGTGGTCTAGGTCATTTACAATGTCTTTATAGAATAAGCAAGAATTTACTCTATACAATGTGCACAATTGCATGTATGGATGACAAAATATTTTTAAATTTCAAACCTTTTCAGGATGAATGATGTATTATTTTATTGAAATACAAGGGTAGCAATACTTTCGCAAACATCTGTATATGTGTCAAGGAATATTTTTGCCTAAAATATATTAAATAAAAGCTTTTAACATTAAACTAACTAACTTTCTACTAATCATTACTGATCGATAAGGACAACTGCCTCTGATTTACTAGTGGAGAGGAACATACTTTGGAAAGGGTTCCAAAAAAACATTTGTTTATTCAGGGCAGGAGTTTAAAAAAACACAACATTTTGAAATGGCTGCTTTTAGCTGAATGAATAAAATATTTGACTACAAAGTTCCTTAAAGCAAAACTGGGTTTAATTTGTTGCATTACAGGCAGTGGTAGTTATAACGGTACTGGAAAGTGTTATGTATCCTCAATCATTTTTCTATAACTTAATTTACTAAACTTGTCAACAGGAATTCATTTGCAAGAAATTAATTTTGTTTTACATGTTTTTGTTCTATCCGGACAAGGAGAAAAAAAGAAAATGTGGACAACCTGCTGGATTTTATTGAAGAAGATGGAATAATTAGTAGAAATTACCTTTCTGTAACATTGATATTTATCTTTGTGACAACCTTGGTTAGCAACCCATCTCCATTTTAAGATGTAGAAGCAGCCCTGCTTTTCTAATTTTCAGGTTGATTACAGTTATTTAGAAAAACATTTAGCTGCAAAACATCCCCATAGACTTTAATGCTGGTTGAAAATCATTAGATATATTTTTATAAAGGATTGTGATTGACCCCTTGGTGTTGGGGTCCACAAGGGGAGAATGAAAGTCTGGAAGTGCTGCTCAGGCTGGGCCGTGACTCTCACTGCACCACTAAACAAAAAAGCCATGGGTGGCAGGGGAAGAGAGCAGTGACATTTCCCATGAGGCCTAGGGGAGGGAGACAATGAAGCCATTGCATTCTTTTTGTTGTTTCCCCGGCTACTGCTCCACCATTCATTTGCAACATGCAGAGTGCTCCCCTCCTCTGCAAATAGGTCAGCCCTGTCATATCCATCTATTTTATATTATATATCATGGAAAGAAGGCAGAGGGAACAATGCAGATGTATATAAGCACCCAAATAACTGACTCAGGTTACTTATAAACATGTATATTAAAATCTAATGCATTGTAACAATATACTCAGATTATGTTATATTAAGTGGACATAAAACCCAGTTTTTTTCATGATTCAGATAGAACATACAATATTCAACAACTTTCCAATTTACTTCTATTATTAAATTTTTTTTGTTTTCTTGTTGTACTTTGTTTGCAGCACTATATGGCAGTTTTGCAACAATGTTATACATTATAAATTAGCAAGAGCACAAGATGGCAGCACTATTTATTGTCATGTAGTGCTTAGAGCTGGGGTAATTATCGGCCCTCCTGATGTTATGGACTACAGCTGGCAAAGCATCATGGGATATGTGGTCCATAACATCTGGAGGGCCGATAATTGCCCACCCCTGGCTTAGAGTATGTGCACACTACTTACCTAAGTATCTCTTCAACAAAGAATAACATGAGCATGAAGCAAATTTGATAATAGAAGTAAATAAAAACTTTTGAAATGAAAATCAAAATTAAACTTGTATGCTACAGTATGCAGTACAGTATGTATGCTCAGGAGCAGTAATGCACTACTGTAAGCTGGCAATATGTCCACATATGCCTCTTGTCATTCGCTCACTAGATGCGTTCAACTATTTCCCAATAGTAATGAATTTAACTATGTGTTTATCCCCATTTGCAGGGATTATTGCATTATTTCTTGCATATGACACTTTAGAGCTTTTTATTCTGCATGTTTATGTTCTGTTAATGATTTATCCAAAATTGGTTGAGTTTAGGGCTTTTGAAAGTCCATCCTGTTTTCTAACAGTGAATCATGCAACTATATGCTCTGTTTGCTGTTAAGTCCCTACCCAGACTAGTTGCTAGGCAACACCTAGTGGAGTTTCAGTTTATAATAAATGATATAGATGCATAATTTTCTGTCATAAATTTTAATGAGCATGTTTTAAACATTAGTATATTTTAATTTTTCTATGCATGTAATCTAAAATCTGATTTACTTTATCTGGTGGCACAGGCATATTTTTGTATTAATGTAAAATCTTCTCGAACCATCTTCATTGATGCTATTTGTTTAGAACAGGGTGGAAATGTCTAACCCAGTTTCTAAAAATACGCTAAATATTATTATAGAGTTTTGGTTAAACAAAATGTTAATATATTTGTCAAACTGTTTTTTTTTATTTATTATACATTTGTTTTGTCTGCATGCAACGATAATAATTATAGATTATTTATAATATATATGGCAACATTGTACTGCCTTAGCCATTAATTGCTATAAGGATGAGCAACTGTAAATAACCAGTTACCATTCTAGCATTTGTTTATTAATTTTTAATTTCCAACATTAGTTTACTTTGGTTCAAATTTAATTTAAAATTTTAATCAAAGTGATATTAGATTCCATTGTTCACTGTCAATGTAATGAGTATTCATTTTGCTACAATTAATATATTTTCCATCGGAAGTTCCCACAAATTTTTTCTGTGCAAGTTTTTTTTTTTCCTCTTCTTTTTCTAAGACATTCCAATCCATTAAAAAAGATGCCATTCTGAGACAGTTGGTTAGCTGGAGCCAGATCCAGTTTTATTGTACTGATGTCTGGCATTTAAAGGGACATGAAATCCAAAAAAAATTCTTTCACAATTCAGATAGAGCATTCATCTGTAAACAACTTTCTAGTTTATTTCTATTATTGATTTTGCTTCATTCTCTTGGTATCCTTTCTTGAAAAAGCAGCAATAAACTACTGGGAGCTAGCTGAACCCATCAGTAAGCCAACCACAAGAGGCATATATGTGCAGACACCAATCAGTAGCTAGCTCCCAGCTCCTTTGCCTACCTTTGTATAATTTCCAACAAAGAATACCAAAAGAACAAAGCAAATTTGATCAAAGAAGTAAACTGGAAAATTGTTTGACATTGTATACTCTATCTGAATCACAAAAGAAAAATGTTGTGTTTCATGTCCTTTTAAGTATCTACTCCAGATATACAGAAGAGTTAAATCAAGCAGAAAACAGATTTACCAAGATAAACCATAATTATTCTTCCTGTTACAGATTGAGCAAAACTACACTTAGACCAAGATTACAAATGTTGCGTTATGGCTCCTTTGCGCGTCATATGATCATATGATTTATTTTAGTAAAAACAAAAAAGTTTTTTTAAAACATGTGAGTTTGAAATTCTTATGTACAAATGAATTTGATAGTTTGGCCAACCTTGTAATCTAAATAATCTTAAATTGATCTAATCTTGATTTCTTGTGTATCAGTATCAATAGTATCAATATTTGACAAATTTCAACAACGCAATTTTCGAAAAAGCAATTTTAAAACCCACAGTTATATGATAGGCTGTTGCTCTAATCAGGAGTTTAGGATTATTCACAATAACAATTTTCAAATTAAGTTGATAGAGTATGTACAAAAAAGTCATTTTTTTCCAAAACGTGATTAAAAGTCCATCTTGAGGTAAACCTCAGGTAATACCCAATATGAGAGTCTACGATGTTTATTAGAAATTTTCTTGACTGCAGCCTAAGTTTATAGAAGATTATTTTTTTTGTTGGTACTATGTGCCTATATGAAATGCGGTAAGGTAAACAAGTGTGTAGCTCTAACCATCTGTTATAACCAGCCTTTTTCAAGCATCATCATGAAGGATCAGTACAACTCGTATAATCTGTTATAACCAGTCCTTTTCAAGCATCATCATGAAGGATCAGTACAACTCGTATAATCTGTTATAACCAGCATCATCATGCTTGAAAAAGGCTGGTTATAACAGATGATACGAGTTGCACTGATCCTTCATCCTTAACATTTGATTCACACAGGAGCCGCAGAGCAGAGGAAGCATAAGCTAAGCTAAGAATACGCTGCCACCAAACGCTGCCAAAAACGCTTCCAAAAATGCTCCAGGACCGGCATCTGTAGAAGTGAACTGATCCATCTACTCTTTATTATGGACAATCCGAAGTCCTACAGGATACCTACTATTGGAAATAACAGTATAAGTGCGGAAGTCGCTTACCCGCAACATAATATACAAAGACTCAACTCCCATAGAACATAGGAGACGGATTTGTGTATCACACCACTTAAAGATCACAGAAGAAAAGCTGGTCGCAAAAACGTCTCTCAGCAAGGATAATAAGGTTAGATCTACACACCTGCTTACCTTACCGCATTTTATATAGGTACATAGTACCAAAAAATATCTTCTATAAACTTAGGCTGCAGCCAAGAAAATTTCTTTTTTATACATACTCTATAAACTTCATTTGAAAATTGCAATTGTGTTTATACAATTTTAAATTTAGGTATATAGTCCTAAACTCCTGATTAGATCAACATATATATATTTTATATTTTCATATTTTTCATATTTTAAAAAATCTCCATAAGGTATTAGCTCTATTTAGAACGCCCTTTCCTATAAACTACTCTTTTTACAATTCCCCCTGAGAAGCATAGAAGAAGCTTCTAATAGTGAAAGGAGCTTATATCCACTAGCACAAAATCTATATATCTTTTGACTTATGTAAGAGCTTACCTGATAAATTCTTTTCTTTCATATTGGCAAGAGTCCATGAGCTAGTGACGTATGGGATATACAATCCTACTAGGAGGGGCAAAGTTTCCCAAACCTCAAAATGCCTATAAATACACCCCTCACCACACCCACAATTCATTTTAACGAATAGCCAAGTAGTGGGGTGAAAAAATAAGGAGTAAAAAAGCATATAAAAAGAGGAACTGGAAATAAAATTGTGCTTTTATACAAAAATCATAACCACCATGAAAAGGGTGGGCCTCATGGACTCTTGAAATGAATTTATCAGGTAAATTCTTACATAAATTATGTTTTCTTTCATGTAATTGGCAAGAGTCTATGAGCTAGTGACATATGGGATAGAAATACCCAAGATGTGGGAGACCACAGAAGAGTCACTAGAAAGGGAGGCATAAAATAAAAACAGCTATTTCCGCTGAAAAAAATTAAATCCACAAAAAATAAGTCTTTCTCATAAATTTCACATACATTTCAAGAAGGATTAGAATACAAGGAAGGAACAACAATTTCCCTACTAATGTTGTTAGAATTCACAACCAAAAAGAAAATCAGAAAAGGAGACTCAAAAGAGAGAGCATCAACAAACAATTCAGAAACTCTTCTAGCTGAAGAGATAGCCAAAAGAAACAACACTTTCCAAGAAAGTAGTTTAATATCCAAAGAATGCATAGGCTCAAAAGGAGGAGCCTGCAAAGCCTTCAAAACAAAATTTAGACTCCAAGGAGGAGAGATTGATTTAACAACAGGCTTGATATGAACCAAAGCCTGAACAAAACAGTGGCTATAAGGAAGTTTAGCAATTTTTCTATGAAATAAAATAGAAAGAGCAGAGATTTGTCCTTTAAAGGTACTTGCAGACAAACCTTTATCCAAACCATCCGGAAGTAACTGTAAAATTCTAAGAATCCTAAAAGAATGCCAAGAGAATTTATGAGAAAAACACCATAAAATATAGGTTTTCCAAACCCGATAATAAATCTTCCTTAAAACAGACTTACGAGCCTGTAGCATAGTATTAATCACTGAGTCAGAGAGACCTCTATGACTAAGTACTAAGCATTCAATTTCCATACCTTCAAATTTAGCGATTTGAGATCCTAATGGAAAAATGGCCCTTGAGACAGAAGGTTTGGCCTTAAAGGAAGTGGCCAAGGTTGGTTGGCAACTGGACATCCAGACAAGATCTACATACCAAAACCTGTGAGGCCATGCTGGTGCTATCAAAAAACACATGCGATTGTTCCAATATGATCTTGGAGATAACCCTTGGAAGAAGAACTAGAGGTGGAAAAATGTAAACAGGTTGGTAAAACCAAGGAACTGCTAATGCAATCACCATCTCCACCTGAGGATTCCTGGACCTGGAAAGGTGCCTGGGAAGCTAATTGTTTAGATGGGAAGCCATCAGATCTATTTCGGGGAGACCCCACATCTGTACAATTTGACAAAATACATCTGGATGGAGAGACCACTCCCCTGGATGTAAAGACTGACGACTGAGATAATCCGCTTCCCAATTGTCTACACCTGGGATATGTATCACAGAAATAAGTCAGGAGTTGGATTCCACCCAAGAAAGTATTTGAGATACTTCTTTCATCGCTAAAGGACTGCGAGTCCCCCCTTGATGATTGACATATGCCACAGTTGGGATATTGTCTGTCTGGAAACGAATGAATGATTCTCTCTTTAACAGAGGCCAAGCCTGAAGAGCCCTGAAAATAGCACAGAGTTCCAAAATATTGATTGGTAACCTCGCCTCTTGAGGATTCCAAACTCCTTGTGCTGTCAGAGACCCCCAGATAGCTCCCCAACCTGTGAGACTTGCATCTGTTGAAATCACAGTCCAGGAAGGATGAACAAAATAGACCCCTTGAAGAATCCGATGATGGTCCAACCACCAGGACAGAGAGAGTTGAATGTTGGGATTTAAGTATATCAACTGTGATATCTGAGTATAATCCCTGCACCATTGATTCAGCATGCAAAGCTGCCGAGGTCTCATATGAAAATGAGCACAAGGGATCGCGTCCGATGCTGCAGTCATGAGACCTAACACTTCCATGCATATAGTCACTGAAGGGAATGATCGAGACTGAAGGTTTTGACAGGCAGAAACCAATTTAATTTTTCTCTTGTCTGTTAAAGACAGAGTCATGGACACTGAATCTATCTAGAAGCCTAAAACGGTGACCCTTGTCTGAGGAATCAAGAAACTCTTTGGTAAATTGATCCTCCAACCATGTCTTTGAGGAAACAACACTAGTTGATTCATGTGAGATTCTGCTAAATGTAAAGACTGAGCTAGTACCAAGATATTGTGCAAATAAGGAAACACTGCAATACCCTGCTCTCTGATTACAGATAGAAGGGCACCGAGAACCTTCGAAAAATGTTTGGAGCTGTTGCTAGGCCAAATGGAAGAGCAACAAATTGGTAATTCTTGTCTAGAAAAGAGAATCTCAGAAACCGATAGTGGTCTGGATAAATCGGAATGTGAAGATACACAATCCTGTAAGTCTATTGAGTACATGTAATGACCTTTCTGAACAAAAGGCAGAATTGTCCTTATAGTCACTATCTTGAAAGTTGGGACCCTTACAAATTGATTCAAAAACTTCAGATCCAGAACTGGTCTGAAAGAATTTTCCTTCTTCGGGACAATGAATAGATTTGAATAAAAACCCAGACCCTGTTCCAGAATAGGAACTGGTACAAATACTCCTGAAAGCTCTAGATCTGAAACATACTTCAGAAAAGTAGAGCTTTCACAGGATTTGTTGGAATGTGAGAGAGAAAAAAATCTTCTCGCAGGAGGTCTTATTCTGAAACCTTTTCGATACCCCTGAGAGACAATATTCTGAATCCAATGATTCTGAACGGAACCTGCCCAAACGTCTTGAAATAATTTCAATCTGCCCCCCCCCCACCAGCAGAACTGGATTGATGGCCGCACCTTCATGCAGTCTTGGGGGTTGGCTTTGGTTTCTTATAAGGCTTGGATTTATTCCAACTCGAGGATGGCTTCCAATTGGAGCCAGAATCCTTAGGGAAAGGAGTGGTTTCCTGTTCTCTATTCTGACAAAAGGAACAAAACCGATTAGAAGCTTTAGATTTGCCCTTAGACTTTTTATCTTGTGGCAAAAAACTCCCTTCCCCCCAGTAATAGTGGAAATAATAGAATCCAACTTAGAACCAAACAATCTGCCCCCCCACCAGCAGAACTGGATTGAGGGCCACACCATCATGCAGTCTTGGGGGTTGGCTTTGGTTTCTTATAGGGCTTGGATTTATTCCAACTCAAGGATGGTTTCCAATTGGAGTCAGAATCCTTAGGGAAAGGAGTGATTTTCTGTTCTCTATTCTGACAAAAGGAACGAAACCGATTAGAAGCTTTAGATTTGCCCTTAGACTTTTTATCTTGAGGCAAAAAAACTCCCTTCCCCCCAGTAATAGTGGAAATAATAGAATCCAACTGAGAACCAAACAAATTATTACCCTGGAATGATAGAGATAGTATCCTAGATTAAGATACCATGTCAGCATTCCATGATTTCAGCTATAAAGCTCAAAGACATAGATTTAACATTAATCTTGATTATATCAAAAATAGCATCACAGATAAAATGATAAGCATGTTGAAGCAAACGAACAATGCTATGCAAATCAGAGTCTTTTTCCCGTTGTGCTAAGCTATCCAACCAAAACGTTGATGCAGTCGCAACATCAGCCATAGAAATGGCAGGTGTGAGAACATAGCCAGAATGCAAATAAGCTTTCCTTAGATAAGATTCAATTTTCCTATCTAAAGGATCCTTAAAAGAAGTACTATCTTCTATAGGAATAGTAGTACGTTTAGCAAGAGTAGAACTAGCCCCATCAACCTTAGGGACTTTTTCCCAAAATTCTAATTTAGCCACTAGCAAAGGATACAACTTTTTAAACCTTGAAGAAGGAACAAAAGCAGTACCAGGCTTAGACCATTTCTTTAGCAATCACATCAGAAATAGCATCAGGAACAGGAAAAACCTCAGGAGTAGCCACAGGAGGTTTATAGATAGAATTTAAATGTTTACTGGATTTATTATCAAGAGGACCAGACTCTTCAATATCCAAAGTTATCAACACTTCTTTTAACAAAGAATGAATATACTCAATCTTAAAAAGATAAGATGATTTATCAGTGTCAATGTCTGAAGTAGGATCTTCTGAGTCAGAGAGATCTTTATAAGAGGAGGATATATCAGTATGTTGTCAGTCATTACAAATTTCATCAGTATTATGAGAAGTTTTTAAAGGGACAGTCAAGTATAAATTAAACTTTCATTATTCAGATAGGACTTTTAATTTTAATTGACTTTCCAATTTACTTTTATCATCAAATTTGCTTTTTTCTCTTGGTATTCTTAGTTTAAACTAAACATAGGTAGGCTCATATGCTAATTTCTAAGCCTTTGAGGGCTGCCTCTTATCACATGCTTTTTAAATCTATTTTCAACACAAAGAGACAGAACGTACACGTGGGCTATATAGATAACACTGTGTTCAGGCACAGAAAGTTATTTAAGATCTAGCACAATACAATGCTAAATTTAAGACAATAGATAATAAACAGTCACAGTCATGTGATCAGGGGGCTGGAAGAAGGTTCCTAGATACAAGGTAATCACAAAGGTAAAAAGTACATTAATATAACTGTGTTGGTTATGCAAAACTGGGGAATGAGTAATAAAGGGATTATCTATCTTTTAAAACAATAACAATTCTATGGTTGACTGTCCCTTTAAAGACCTTTTACGTTTATTTTTTCTGCATGCAAAAGCTTATCATGACAACTGTTACACACTACAGCTGGATATATAATCTCCACTATCTTACAACAGACACACTTAGCTTTGGTAGAACTGTGTTCAGGCACCATTGGTTTCTACAGC
The DNA here is from genome assembly GCF_027579735.1 of Bombina bombina. Taxonomy (NCBI): domain Eukaryota; kingdom Metazoa; phylum Chordata; class Amphibia; order Anura; family Bombinatoridae; genus Bombina; species Bombina bombina. The sequence continues at coordinate 1,067,619,945 of NC_069504.1, forward strand.
AGCTTCTGAGACAGGATCAGATTGAGACATCTTGTAAAATGTAAAAGAAAAAATAACATTTAAATAGAAATATTTTATTTCCACATATAGCAGTTTCAGGAATGGGAAAAAATGCAAATGCGAAAATTGGTAAAAAAAAAAGCAAATAGCATAGCCCTCAGAGCATGAGAAGGCAAGGAGCATATAGGAAGTGAGGTAAAATAAAACAAAATTTTTTTGGCGCCATGTATGACGCACGACGCAAAAAGGAAGTTGAGAAATTTTTTGGCGCCAACCAACATGCAGAAATGACGCAACTCACGTCATAAATAACACAATTTTGCGCCAAACAACCTAGCGCCAACTAAGACGCAGGAAATGATGAACTTGTGTCATTACAGACACACATTCTCGCCAAAAAATTATTGTGCCAAGAATGACGCGATAAATAACAGCATTTTGCACCCTCACGAGCCTAATTTGTTTGCAAGTTTTTCAAAGAAAAAACAAGTCAATTTGAAAAAAAAAAAAAAATACAATACCCCAGGTAAGATAAACTTTCTAAAACATGATTCCCATAATGAAACTGCCAGACTGCAAAGGGAAATATACATAGACCTGACTCATGGCAAATATAAGTAAAATACATATATTTAAAACTTTATATTAATACATAAAGTGCCAAACCATAGCTGAGAGTGTCTTAAAGGGACAGTCTACACCAGAATTTGTATAGTTTTAAAAGATAGATAATCCCTTTATTACCCATTTCCCAGTTTTGCATAACCAACACAGTTATAATAATATATTTTTAACCTCTGTGATTATCTTGTATCTAAGCCTCTGCAAACTGCCCCTTTTTTCAGTTCTTTTGCAAGACTTGCAGTCTAGCCAATCAGTGCCTGCTCCCAGATAACTTCTTGTGCACGAGCACAGTGTTATCTATATGAAAAACGTGAACTAACACCCTCTAGTGGTGAAAAACTGTTAAAATGCAATCTGAAAGAGGTGGGCTTCAAGGTCTAAGACATTAGCATATGTTCCTCCTAGGTTAAGCTTTCAACTAAGAATACCAAGAGAACAAAGCAAAATTGGTGATAAAAGTAAATTGGAAAATTGTTTAAAATTACATGCTCTATCTGAATCATGAAAGTTTATTTTGGCCTAGACTGTCCCTTTAAAATAATGATACATTACACTACTAGCAGTGAGAGCAGCATTTACCTACACAACAATGTCAGCCAGAAGACCAACAAAGGGCGATAAAACATCTAAGCCATCCACAGTTAACGCCTATTTTAAAACAACTATAAACCCCAAACCAAACATAACGGAAGATATGGAAGAGGGGGATCATGGTACATCAGATATAGAACAGGCTGAGACAAATGAAGAGACCACCCCAGTGACCAAAGCAGATCTAAAGGGCCTGGTCTCTAAACAAGACATAACAGCCAACTTCGAAAAGCTCTGGAATAAAATTGATAACATGCATACAGCAATGACCAACAGCTTATCTGAAATCAAATCAGAGATTGCCGAACTTGGAGGGCGGATGGACACACTAGAAGAACACACTGACACTCTAGTCGAAGATATCACTAATGTTACCCAATCCGTGGCCTCTCACCATCAGGAATTAACCGAGATCCAAGAAAAACTCGAGGATCTAGAGAATAGGAGTAGGAGGAACAATATTAGGCTGAAAGGAGTTCCAGAAAGTATCCTTAATAAAGACCTCCTCTCCTATGTGGCGCAACTGTTTCATCAGGTGACAGAAGGAACTGGAGAATTCGAAATGGGAATTGAAAGAGCCCACAGAGCCCTCAAGCCAAAACCCAAAGAGGGCATGCCCCCTAGAGATATAATTATCAAAATGGCGCTTTTCCAAGACAAAGAGAGAATCCTACAAGGAGCGCGCAAGAAACCCACACTGAAATTCCAAGGGAACGTAATACAGTTCTACCAGGATCTTAGTGTTAGAACTCTTCAACGCAGAGGGGCTCTCAGACCGCTGACACAGCTATTAAGGAAACATCAAATAGCATACAAATGGGGTTTCCCCTTTGCCCTGTACATTAACAAAGACTCCAGAACAATTACTCTCAAAGAACCATCAGATATCCCTGAGGTCTGCCAAATCCTAGGCCTGGAAATTCCAAAGCTCACAACCCCTGCCCCCCTACAGCGGCTAATGAAACCAGCGGACCAGATCTCAAAACCACAATGGTCTAACTCGACTAGGAAGAAACAAAAAACCTGAAAACTCCTCTTTGGGACATACTCAGGGTCACTAAACCCTTCCATGTTGAGCTCTGTAATAACTATCGCAAGTTAACATGGAGACAGCCAAGGAAACACAAGCTCTTTAAAGACACTTTCTCCAAAATCAACAATACCTGTGAACCAACAGTCCTACAGGAAGACTGGCTTTCCCTCTTCCGAAAGTTCATCTCTGAGAGTACAGGGACATTTGAAGACTCAGAGCGAGACTTTACTTACAACACCTACCCTTATTGCCTTGGGACTTTTATTTTTTCTTACTCATCCAAGCTCAATTCGATGTAGCTGAACTGACACCCCTAGTTAGCAAAGTCGTATTATTATTGCACTTTAAGTGATTCTCTAATATGTTTTTTCCTCCTCTTCTTGTTCTTTTTCTTCCTTCCCCCCCATTCTATCTTACAGTTGAGATGGTTGGAGGCCCCTACAGTGAGGCCCAGAGTTATGTTGAATTGTATAGTTGTAACTGTTTTTTTCATGTGTTTCAAGATGTCGTATGGGAGAGGTCTGTGCAATTGGGGGCCAACATGAGAGGTGCTTTGGAGCTATCATCAGAATGGTATGAAACTGGAGGGTGGGGAGCCTGGAAAGGTCTCACGGAGACCAGGTAAGCTGACAATACACAAACAACACACAAATGGATAGTGAGTTGACTATAGCTACGCATAATGTACGAGGCCTCAACACTGACACCAAGAGAAGATTAGCCTTTAAACAATACACCATGCTAAAGGCCAAGTTACTGTTTCTTCAAGAAACACATTTTGTAACACCCCAACTCCCCTACTACTGGACCAAAAACGTCCCCACACACTTCCACGCAACTACCAAGTCGAAAAAGAGAGGAGTCTCGATTCTTATTCACTCCTCTGTTAATTACATACATGAATCTGCTACTGCGGATCCCGAAGGTAGATACTTAATCTTAAAGGGACAGATAGACAATGTAGACGTTGTTTTATGTAACGTTTACGCGCCCAATGAACAACAACATATATTCTTTGCCAAAATATCGCAACTTATAACACAGTGGTCACAAACCAGAACAATTTTAGCGGGCGACTTTAATATCCCCATCTCACCACAAGATACAAGAAACCCAAGACTGACATCAAATAAACAGTCAAACATTTTACCCAAACTAATACATAAAGACCAAGTAGGATTCATTAGAGTCAGAGAAGCCCCAGACAACATGAGACGAACTATAGACACGGTCCATCACCTCTGCGAAACACGAACGCCTTCTCTGCTCCTCGCGTTGGACGCGGAGAAGGCGTTTGATAGGGTAGACTGGAGGTACATGATTAAAACCCTGACACAATTGAACTTTGACGGCCCCTTCCTTGACGCCATCAAAACAATATACACCAACCCATCGGCCCTTGTATCCTCTAACGGATATAGATCTAAATCGTTCCCTATTCTGAATGGGACCAGACAGGGATGCCCACTGTCCCCCCTGTTATTTGCGCTGTGTATAGAGCCCTTGGCAGCCAAGATAAGGACGAACCCTGACATAATAGAAGTTAAAGTGGGAAACGTAGACTACAAAATTAGCCTTTTTGCAGACGACATACTGCTCACCCTGACCAGCCCTATGCTATCACTTCCAAACCTATATGAAACGCTAGGAGAATTCTCGTTAATCTCCGGCTATCGTATTAACTCGGATAAATGTGAAATGTTACCAATAGAGATCCCCACTCACACAAAGAAACTAATCGAAATAAACTTTGATTTAAAAGAATCTAAAGGTCCCTTGAAATACTTAGGGGTGGGAATAACGGCTCACACCCAGCAGTTATACAAAGCCAACTACATACCTCTATACAAATCCATTAGGAAAGACCTACAATCATGGAAGAAGCATAACTTCTCCTGGATGGGGAGGATATCAGCAGTAAAGATGACCGTCTTGCCCCGCCTGCTCTATCTCTTTAGGGCTCTGCCCATACGCATTCCATATCCCGACTTAGAGAAACTTCAAACAGAGGTACTGTCATTTATCCGCGGTAAAAAACATGCTAGAATAGCAAAGAGAACCATGACAGGTCACAGAAGCTTGGGCGGCTTGGGGATTCCCAATCTCATAGAATACTACAAGGCAGCTAGACTAGCCCAGGACACCTTAATACTTAGGGCCAAGGAGGAAGCTCTTTGGATTCAGTTAGAGTCAGACATGAGGGGGGGGGCGGGTCAGACACCATACTATGGGACCACAGAGTTGGCACACACGAGACAAAGCAGCATCAATCAGTCACAATAGAGACCACCCAAATTCTGTGGTCAGAACTAGCACACAAAGGAGGGATGTGCCCTATGGCCTCAACACTGAGACCCATCAGATACCTCCTCCACAAAGATTTGCAAAGAACAATCAATAAATGGGAAAATAAGGGTCTGTACCGTGTTGCAGACTTCTTAATTCAGAATAAAGTGATGACCCATGCCCAACTAAAAGATAAGATATATCCTGACCCTTTGCACTGGTACCTATACCTCCAATTATCATCGTCAATACACACATATAGGCAATCAATTCAGACTAGAGGGAAACTTACCCTAAAACATATATGTAACTCTATAAACAGACCAAAACAGTCCATCTCTAGAATATACCTAGATATACAAACGTCAAAATCCCCAACTAAATCACCCCTCATGCAAAGATGGGAAGCAGACCTAGACATCAGACTGGAGCCAGAGCAGTGGTTCAAGACTTTTGAAACAGCCACTAAAGGATTGCTGAGCGCAGACCTCAGAGAAAACACTCTGAAGACGATTTTCAGATGGTACTTAACGCCTCTTAGAACAACACATATGACACAAACAGCATCTAGACTGTGCTACAGAGGGTGTGGGGAACTGGGCACATACCGTCACATGTTCTGGGACTGCTCGGAGGTTCAGGCCATATGGCAGTCACTATCCAACCTAATTAGCTACCTATTAGACGAGCAGATTCAGATTAGCAAGACACAGGCACTACTCCACGAGCGACTTCCTAGCTTCAATGGTCCAATAAACACTTTCATTAGAATACTATGTACGGTAGTGAGAACCTGCATAGCTAGATACTGGAAAGTAGGCACACCGACATGGCAAGAAATTAAAAATAAAATCCAACATACATATAACATGTACGACTTAGCAGCATGGACACTAGATACCAAAACTCAGAATGACGAAATTTGGTTTTATTGGAACTATAGAAATGGCTTCAACCACCCTCCCTTACCGGCAACAGTTCGCTCTCAGGCCTCCAATCGCTAGATAGATACATCCAAGTAATTATATAGACCTGATCTACTGCCCTTACGATCAAAATGTACTGCAAACACTTACTATCCTCTCAGATCTCTCTCTCCCCCTTCTATGTTTTCCCCCCACCTTTTTTCCCCCCCAAATACTGGAAGTTTTATTCACCCTCAAAAATTATTTCATTTGATTCTAAGTTATATATAAGTGTGAGTAGATGGATGAGACAAGAACACTTACACTACACCTCCTGTTAAGAGGTACTGTTCATTGAAATCTATAGCCAATGTAATATTCTGTTTTGTTTCAAAGTTTTGTAATTGGCGGCTAGAAATGACGCTGTATGTTCTTATATGCTTTTTTTTTTCTTTACATTGAAAACAATAAAAATGATTTAAACATAAAATAATGATACATACTTACCGAAAGACACCCCTCCACATGTAGCAGATAGCCAAACCAGTACTGAAAACTAACAGCAGAGGTAATGGTATATAAGAGTATATCGTCAATCTGAAAAGGGAGGTAGGAGATTAATCCCTATGACCGATAACAGAGAACCCTTGAAAAGATTCCACCCGAGAGGAAAACCATAAAAACAATAGGCGATACTATCTTCACATCCTTCTGACAAACACTGTACTCTGAGGTGAATTGGGCTTCAGAATGCTTAGAAGCGCTTATCATAGAAGAAATCATAAAAATCAAGCACAAACTTACTTCACCACCTCCATAGGAGGCAAAGTTTGTAAAACTGAATTGTGGGTGTGGTGAGGGGTGTATTTATAGGCATTTTGAGGTTTGGAAAGCTTTGCCACTCCTGGTAGGATTGTATATCCCATACGTCACTAGCTCATGGACTCTTGCCAATTACATGAAAGAAATATATCTCACAGGTATTTTAAAACAGATATTCGCATATAGGTCTACAGATATCTCAAAATATAGATATTTATAAGCATATCTCACTAGTAAAAGATATATCTGTACAAATATCATCACATATATAGAGAAATATTTAGTTACAAACATATAGAACAGATTACGTTCACAAAACATTTGAGAAAGACATGCGTCATTGACTTTGCGCAAAACATTAGGGTTTTACTGGATTTTTTTTTCTATTTGCCTTCTCCGTTGACTTCTTTGGGGAATACGTGCACGTGCACGCAATCTGGCTCTATCGGGTTCAATCCGTAACACACGCGAAAAATAACTAACTTTTCAACTTGTAATACCGGAGAAATACGTTTTCCTGAAGATGATTAATTCTTTCATAGTTACTGCTGTTATATATCCTAGGTTACGATATTATTTATTTCTATCTCAGCAGTAACCTCCAACGTGTTATATATTTACGTAACAAAATTTCTGATTGTAATATAATAAATGAGCAATCGTACTGTTACTCAAATATCCGTAGGGGGCGCTCTAATACTCAAACACCAAAATCAGGGCTATGTGCATATCCCCATAGGTAAGTAAATTAAAAAAGAAAATAACAATTTATAAAATTGAAGAACAATAAATAAATAAAACCCAACAAAAAAGTCTCTTGAGACAAAGATGATACTCCGGCAGCTCTCTGGGACAATCAGCAGACGTAGAGAATCTGATTCCTGAGAAGGAAACAAAACAGAGGTACCTCTAAGTGCAATAACGTTGGGACAACAAGCCAGCCCAAAAAAATAGGTAAACCACTCACATGCGGTTATGCACACTATAGTGCAAATGGGGCAGGCCGAGACTTCGGAGCTACTCGGCTGACTAGATAACCAGCTCTCAAGGCAGGTCCACTTTCAGGATGACAAACCCACTTTCACCATAGGATATAGGAATGAATAATCAGCAGCTAATGCTATGCCGTGTCTGTGCAGCAAACCAATGCTCAGGATGATTGACCCGGATCGTGATCTAATTAGGAGTAAAATAGTAACAAATTTACCAACAGGAGCGGTAGCGATAAAAACATTTATTTGGTAAAAAATAATGTCCTTAAAACAGTGACGTGTTTCTCTGCGATCCACGCTGTTTCCTCAGACTGTAATGATACACATAACTGCTACCTATTTAAATAATTCTGCTCCAATAGAAAACATAACAGGTAAAATACATGATACGCCCCTTATGACATCATGCAGGTAAAAAACACCTGTATGGCCGATTACAGGATCACAGTTGATTTATAACATACCAAACATTTTAGCCTTTTAAGCAAACATCACAAATGAAAATCATTATTATACAAAGTAACAATATTCTAACTATACAAAAAAGATACTATCTATCTATCTATCTATCTATCTATCTATCTATCTATCTATCTATATATATATATATATATATATATATATATATATGAAACAGAAGATAGAGTATCCAGCAAAACCCAAAGCGCCGTGGTTTCCCCTATCATGATTGATATCATATTATTGTTCCCCGGATCTGTTAGCAAAATGCCCAAAGGCCATAACATTTATTTCACATACCACAACATAGTGGGAATATATTGATAAAGCAGACCATCCCATAATATTCACGTTCAAAAGGGTCATAATAATTGTAATAGCGTGATTAGATGTCCTAAGTGTAAGAGAAAAAAATAAAGAAAATGTGTATAATATGTACAAATGTAGTGTGATATGTGATGTGAAAGGAATCCTAAAACATGAAATATGCGGGACAGGAATGTCCCAGTGGAGGATATGAGAATATGGTGTCCCCAAATAGGGTATTAAAATACTACAACATGTGGTATATAATGTGAATTTTACTCACAGTGTCATATGTTGGGAGGTAAGTGAAAAAGATATGTAAAAATGTACTTGAAATGATATTGTAGTGATTAAAATACGACTAAATCTATATTTAAATTAAGACCATAAGGGTGGAGTGTATGAAGCTTATATATTCAGAAGGTCTCCCTCTGGTGAAGCCTTGTGAATCTATTATATCTATGGGATGGCATGATATGCTCAATAGGAGTAAACTAGCAATAGCCCTTAAAAGGGCCTTGTGTAGGGCATTTCCCTAAGTTAAACAGCTCTTTTACCAGTAAAAAAAATACAAAGTCCCCCCAATAGTAAAACCCACCACCCAACCAACCTCCCAAAATAAAAAAAACCTAACTCTAAAAAATCCTGAACTACCCATTACCCCTAAAGGGGCATTTGTAAGGGCATTCAGCTCTTTTACAGTGCCCTTAAAAGGGCATTCAGCTCTGTTACAAGTGTCCATCCCTAATCTAAAAAAAAACAAACACCCCCCCCAAAAAAAAAACTAACGCTAACCCCATAAAATCTACTCACGGTTCCTGAAGTCCGGACGTTCATCTTCATCCAGGCGGCGACACCTTCATCCATCTCGGGGACGTCTTCTATCTTCATCCCGGTGGCGCAGAGCGAAGCTATCCTGGAAGACATCCTGCGCGGAGCATCCTCTTCATAGGTCACAGCCGTTTAAAAATGGCATACCTTGCATTCCTATTGGCTGATTTGATTCTTCAAATTCAAATCAGCAAATAGGATGAGAGCTTCTAAAATCTTATTGGCTGTTCAAAACAGCCAATAGGATGAGGGGCTACTGAAATCCTATTGGCTGTGGGTTTTGTTTTTAGATTAGGGCTTTGGGCAATTGTAAAAGAGCCGAATGACCTATTAAGGGCAGTAATAGAGTTGAATGCCCTTTTAAGGGCAATGCCCATACAAATGCCCCTTTAGGGGCAATGGGTAGCTTAGTTTTTTTAAAGTTAGGTTTTTTTATTTTGGGGGGTTGGTTCGGTGGTGGGTTTTACTGTTGGGGATTTTTTTTTACAGGTAAAAGAGCTGTTTAACTTAGGGCAATGCCCTACAAAAGGCCATTATAAGGACTGTTGGTAGTTTATTGTAGGCTAGGGTGTGTTTTTATTTAGGGGGCTTTTTATTTTTATAGGGCTATTAGATTAGGGATAATTGTTTTTATTTTTGATAATTTTGTTTATTATTTTATGTGATCTTAGTGTTTTTAGATTTTTTAAATTTTTTCGTAGTGTTAGGTTTTTTTAAATTTGTAATTTAGATTTTTTAATTGGTAGTTTTTTTATTTTATTAGAATAGTATTTATAGTTTAAACAGGATTTTTTTTTATTTCACAGGTAAGTATTTATTTATTTTAAGATAGTTATATTGTAATTTTAATTTAAAGTTAGGGGGTGTTAGGTTTAGGGGTTAATAGTTTAATTTAGTGTTTTGCAAAGTGGGGGGGGGCGGTGGTCTAGGGGTTAATAAGATTAGTTTAGTAATTACGATGTGGGGGGCTGGAGGTTTAGGGGTTAATACTTTATTATAGTAATGGTGATGTGGGTGAGTGGCAGATTAGGGGTTAATAACTTTATTTTATAGTTGCGATGTGGGTGGGTGGCAGATTAGGGGTTAATAGGTTTAATATAGGGTTTGCGATGCGGGAGGGTGACGGTTTAGGGGTTTATAGGTAGCTTATGGGTGTTAGTGTACTTTGTAACAGTTTAGTTCGGAGTTTTGTGAAACATTTTTGTCTTGCAAAATCCATAACTACTGCTCTCAGATGGCGGTATGGATTGTGTCGGTATAGGCTGTAACGCAATCATTTTAGCCGGACTGCACAACCTGTAATACCGGTGCTATGAAAATCTCACACAAAAACATAACTTTTTGAGTGTGGAATGGACTTTGTGTTACAGGCTAAAATGCTTGCGGTATAGCTATGCTTACACGACTCGTAATATGCATTCCCGGCCATTCCAGCGTAATGTCCATTTTTTCAGCGTTAATAGCCGTAATGCACCGTAACACAAAACTAATCTAGCCGTATAATAATAAATATTCAATTAAATTATCAGGTACCTCAATATTATATGGGCACAATGTTTCTATGAATTAACCTTAACTCAAAATAAATTAAACATTAAATGTTACCATTCGGCTTTATAAGAACGATTTACAATTAGCCATAAATATTAACAAATTCAATATATTGCTTATTTTTAAACGTTATATCCAAATCTCACAATAAAATCTTAGTTTAAAGGGACAGTTCACCCAAAAAATGTCTTTCTCTTGTAAGGTGTATCCAGTCCACGGATCATCCATTACTTGTGGGATATTCTCATTCCCAACAGGAAGTTGCAAGAGGACACCCACAGCAGAGCTGTAATATAGCTCCTCCCCTAACTGTCATAGCCAGTCATTCTCTTGCAACTCTCAACAAGCTAGGATGTTGTAGGAGAGAGTGGTTAAATATAGTTAGTTTATTTTCTTCAATCAAAAGTTTGTTATTTTTAAATAGTACCGGAGTTGTGCTATTTTATCTCAGGCAGTAAATAGAAGAAGAATCTGCCTGTGGTTTCTATGATCTTAGCAGGTTGTAACTAAGATCCATTGCTATTCTCACATATGTCTGAGGGGATTACACAGATGAGGTAACTTCAGCGAGAGAATGGCGTGCAGTTTATTCTGCTATCAGGTATGTGCAGTTATAATTTTTTGTAGAGATGGAAAACACTAGAAAATGCTGCTGATACCGGATTAATGTAAGTTAAGCCTGAATACAGTGATTTAATAACGACTGTTATCATGCTTACTCCCAGGGGTAATACCCTTATGATATTGCAATATATACGTTTGCTGGCATGTTTAATCGTTTTTATATATGCATTGGTGATAAAACTTTATTGGGGCCTAGTTTTTTTCCACATGGCTGGCTTAAATTTTGACTAGAAACAGTTTTACTGAGGCTTTCCACTGTTATAGTATAAAAGTTATAGTTGGTGGAGGGGGGGTGGAGCCTACTCTCATAGCGGCAGGACGTGTCTTTGTGAAGCTCCCGGTCTACAAGTGTTTTATTATAAGTTTCCTACAGCAAAATATTAAATTCTGCACATCAGAGGACACTTGACTGGCTGGGAACTGATATGTGCTCAATACCGAGGATTTGACGGTGTTACTGCCTATGCTCTATGGGAAAGATGTGTGCCGAGTTCTCCCACAGGTCTGTCAGCCATTTTTATATTTAGAAGTGAGATTTATGAGAAGCAACCTTGTGCTGGAGCTTTTGCATGGATCTGGGGCTGACACTAAAATACCCCCCCCAAACTCTGGGGTTACGACATCCTTTAATAGGATAGTTGCTCGAAGGAGCCTTTACTAAGTTCTGTACATAACAAGGTGCAATTATATGCATACCTACTAAAACCTTCCGCACTTTATACCAATAACCATGGACAAAAAGGCCTTAGAAGCAGCAATACTTGCGCTGCTGGATGACCATTACCAGAGACTACACAAGCTCATTGGTGAGTGTTTCTCCCTGGGCCCACCATCTCCGCTGGAAAGGATGAGCTCACTAACCTCTGCCGTGGAGCCGCTCACAAGCGATGAAAGCTGCAGTGATAATCCACGCGCTGCAATACAGAGGAGTTCTGAACCCAACAGTGTCGAGATGAACAGCCAGCCGGCTCCGGTTGCAGATTTCTTTGGAGACCCGCGATCCCGAAATTTGCAGATGAGCAGATCTGAACACATGGCGATGGTAAGCAAATGACTTGGGCCCTATGAACTGATGACATTGAGTATACTAACCGTGAAAGGCATGCACGCTACTCGCCAAGGTCAGGATCCAGTGCATACCCCCCGCACACAGCAGCCTGGGGCTAAGCCAGTATGGCGAAAAACTGGGATCGACTAGGCCTTCATCTGAAAAGACCCAGCATAAGATTTATACAGTGGGCTTGGTGGTGTCTTGGGCATCCTGAAAACTGACTATTTTCTATTACATTTGCCCTATTCATTGACTAGGTCCTAAAATGGCATAACTGTTGTGACTGTCCCTGCTTGCTAGAGGAATCATGAGTCACAGTATATAGAAACTGACTTGCTTTAATGATGGCGCATATGCCGGATGGATATGAGACTCTCATATTTCAAGTTGCTCTGTATGTTTCTATGGCTTATGGTGCTAGGGGCTCTCTGTTTACATGTTACCTTTAGCTTAAATCATACCATGATTATCTGTTTAGTTATAATTATTGATGGTAGCTAACAAACCCTCTCCATATATCTATTACCCACGACACCACTGTTTGTTTATATTTCCTCTCCTGTTTTACTAACTGTGTATAGTTAAGGGTTAATGACTCCTGGGATGGGTCTATATTGCTGTGTTGTATATGCTCAATGCAAGATTTCATAGAAGAGGGCTATCCCTTTAAAACTAGATTGGTATTTACTATATAATTCTGTCCTTCATGTATATCTCCTAACCCTGTCAGGATAAAGGTGCCTTTGGCAGATGAGGTTACTTCTGCCTTTTAGGGGTCAGAATTCATCACTAGAGCCCAACCTATGAACCTGCTGTCTGCGGCCGAGATAGCAGGTCCCCCTGGGTCTATACCAAGATGGCGTATTGAGGGTCACCTAAATAATTCTCATCTATTAGCTGCTATATGGTAGGGGTTAATCTCTATCATCATGTGCACAGAATCTCAAGAGGTAAATTTTAAGCTTAACAGCAGTAATTCCACCCTACTTGTGAGAAGTCTGAATATACCAGCACCTCTCTCCATTTGAATTTTAATTATAATCTTTGCCCTTTATGTGGGAGATTCTTATCATCTACACTTTGCCCCCATTATAAAAGACAAGTATACTATCTTTCCAAGTCAGTGTCTGCTTGCTAATATTTTATGTCCCTTTTTATTACTAGGATATATAATAATAATTATATGAGGGTAGGTACTGCATAGCCTGAATGATACTTAAATTGATAGAATAGAGGTGTTCCCTTCAGTGTCATATTCACTTGCACCTTTTATATATACTAGTACTTTACATTTATTCTTATAGCTCTTATCAACACTCCCAGCAGATAATATCCGTTACTATATCAGAGCTTTATTGTGTATTATTTATATACATATATACATATATAGTTCCAGGTCCAAGAGAGACTGTGCTGACCATTAGAGCATCTCCCTAAGTCTTCCAACCTGCATGGGTCCATGAGTGGCCTGTTGAAACAATGGAGATGTAACCATCCTTTATAAAAATGTAAAATGAGGTTTCTTTTATCCAGTTTGGTAATAATCTACTGTATTGCGATGCTCTGACCTTTTCCACTTTGCTAGTTTTGTAGTACCTTGTGTTATTTTTTTTCCTTTCAGGTCTAAGTGGCATGGTCAATCCAATTTAAGATTTGTCTAATGTATTGCCTACTGAACTCTTTATTGTTATTTTTATGTACAACCTCAATAAAAAAATTTATTTAAATTAAAAAAAAAGTTATAGTTGGTGCAGTTAAAATTACAAACTGTGACATCCAGTTTCCCTCAGGAGTCCCCTGTATGCTATAGGACATCTCTAAAGGGCTCAAAGGCTTTCCAAAGTCGTTTATTGGGGAAGGTAGGACCACAGCTTGCTGTGGCAGTTGGTTGTGACTGTTAAAAAAAACAAAAACAAACAAACAAAAAACAAACAAACAAAAAAAAAACACGTCTATTTAGTTTTTTTGATCCGTTTTTTGAACTAAGGGGTTAATGATCCATTTGCAAGTGGATGCAATGCTCTGCTAGCCTATTACATACACTGTAAAAATTTCGTTTGATTTACTGCATTTTTTCACTGTTTTTCAAATTCTGACAAAATTTGTTTCTCTTAAAGGCATAGTACCATTTTTTATATTTGCTTGTTAACTTGATTTAAAGTGTTTTCCAAGCTTGCTAGTCTCATTGCTAGTCTGTATAAACATGTCTGACATAGAAGAAACGCCTTGTTCATTATGTTTAAAAGCCATGGTGGAACCCCCTCTTAGAATGTGTACCAAATGTACTGATTTCATTTTATGCAATAAAGATCATATTCTGTTTTTAAAAAAAATTATCACCAGAGGAATCTGACGAGGGGAAAGTTATGCCCACTAACTCTCCCCACGTGTCAGACCCTTTGACTCCCGCCCAAGGGACTCACGCTCAAATGGCGCCAAGTACATCTAGGGCGCCCATAGCGTTTACTTTACAAGACATGGCGGCAGTCATGGATAATACACTGTCAGCGGTATTAGCCAGACTACCTGAACTTAGAGGTTAGCGAGATAGCTCTGGGGTGAGACAAAATGCAGAGCATACTGACGCTTTAAGAACCATGTCTGATACTGCCTCACAATATGCAGAAGCTGAGGAAGGAGAGCTTCAGTCAGTGGGTGATGTTAATGACTCAGGAAAGATACCTGATTCTAATATTTCTACATTTAAATTTAAGCTTGAACACCTCCGCGTGTTACTTAGGCAGGTTTTAGCTGCTCTGAATGACTGTGATACCATTGCAGTGCCAGAGAAATTTTGTAGACTGGATAAATGCTTTGCAGTGCCGGTGTGTACTGATGTTTTTCCAATACCTAAAAGGTTAACAGAAATTATTAATAAGGAATGGGATAGACCAGGTGTGCCGTTCTCTTCCCCTCCTATTTTTAGAAAAATGTTTTCCAATAGACGCCACCACACGGGACTTATGGTAGACAGTCCCTAAGGTGGAGGGAGCAGTTTCTACTCTAGCAAAGCGTACTACTAACCCTGTCGAGGACAGTTGTGCTTTTTTAGAGCCAATGGATAAAAAATTAGAAGGTTACCTCAAGAAAATATTTATTCAACAAGGTTTTATCCTACAGCCCATTGCATGCATTGCCCCTGTCACTGCTGCTGCGGCATACTGGTTTGAGTCTCTGGAAGAGGCTTTACAGGTAGAGACTCCATTGGATGACATACTTGGCAAACTTAGAGCACTTAAGCTAGCCAATTATTTTATTTCTGATTCCATTGTTCATTTGAATAAACTAATGGCTAAGAATTCTGGTTTTGCTATACAGGCGCGCAGAGCGCTATGGCTTAAATCATGGTCAGCTGACGTGACTTTAAAATCTAAGCTACTTAACATTCCCTTCAAGGGGCAGACCCTATTCGGGCCTGGTTTGAAGGAGATTATTGCTGATATCACGGGAGGAAAAGGTTGTGCCCTTCCTCAGGACAGGTCCAAATCTAGCTAATTTTCGTGCCTTTCGAAACTTCAAGGCAGGTGCGGCATCAACTTCCTCTAATAATAAACAAGAGGGAACTTTTGCTCAATCCAAGACGGTCTGGAGACCAAACCAGACCTGGAAAAAAGGTAAGCAGGTCAAAAAGCCTGCTGCTGCCTCTAAGACAGCATGAAGGAACGACCCCCTATCCGGTAACGGATCTAGTAGGGGGCAGACTTTCACTCTTCGCCCAGGCGTGGGCAAGAGATGTTCAGGATCCCTGGGCGTTGGAAATTATATCCCAGGGATATCTTCTGGACTTCAAAGCTTCCCCCCCAAAAGGGAGATTTCACCTTTCACAATTATCTGCAAACCAGATAAAGAGTGAGGCATTCTTACACTGTGTACGAGACCTCCTAGTTATGGGAGTGATCCATCCAGTTCCAAAGGAGGAACAGGAACAGGGTTTTTACTCAAATCTGTTTGTGGTTCCCAAAAAAGAGGGAACCTTCAGACCGATTTTGGATCTAAAGATCTTAAACAAATTCCTCAAAGTTCCGTCGTTCAAGATGGAAACTATTCGTACCATCCTACCACTGATCCAGGAGGGTCAATATATGACTACAGTGGATCTAAAGGATGCTTATCTTCACATTCCGATACACAAAGATCATCATCGGTTTCTCAGGTTTGCCTTTCAAGACAGGCATTACCAGTTGTAGCTCTTCCCTTTGGATTAGCTACAGCCCCAAGAATCTTTACAAAGGTTCTAGGGTAGCTTTTGGCGGTCCTAAGGCCGCGGGGCATAGCAGTAGCCCCTTATTTAGACGACATCCTGATACAGGTGTCAAACTTCCAAATTGCCAAGTCTCATACGGACGTAGTACTGGCATTTCTGAGGTCGCATGGGTGGAAAGTGAACGAGGAAAAGTGTTCTCTATCCCCACTTACAAGAGTTTCCTTTCTAGGGACTCTGATAGATTCTGTAGAAATGAAAATTTACCTTGACGGAGTCCAGGTTATCAAAGCTTCTAAATTCCTGTCGGGTTCTTCATTCCATTCCGCGCCCTTTGGTGGCTCAGTGTATGGAAGTAATCGGCTTAATGGTAGCGGCAATGGACATAGTGCCATTTGCAAGCTTACATCTCAGACCTCTGCCACTATGCAGGCTCAGTCAGTGGAGCGGGGATTACACAGATTTGGCCCCTCAACTGAATCTGGACCAAGAGACCAGGGATCCTCTTCCCTGGTGGCTATCTCGGGTCCATCTGTCCAAAGGTATGACCTTCGCAGGCCAGATTGGACTATTGTAACAACAAATGCCAGCCTTCTAGGTTGGGGTGCAGTCTGGAACTCCCTGAAGGCTCAGGGATCGTGGACTCAGGAGGAGTCTCTCCTTCCAATATATATTCTGGAACTAAGAGCGATATTCAAGGCTCTTCAGGTTTGGCCTCAGTTAGCAACTCTGAGGTACATCAGATTTCAGTCGGTCAACATCACGACTGTAGCTTACATCAACCATCGAGGGGGAACAAGAAGTTCCCTAGAGATGTTAGAAGTTTCAAAAATAATTCACTGGGCAGAGATTCACTCTTGCCACCTATCAGCTATCCATATCCCAGGTGTAGAGCACTGGGAGGCGGATTTTCTAAGTCGTCAGACTTTTCATCCGGGAGAGTGGGAACTCCATCTGGAGGTATTTGCACAACTGATTCTCCGTTGGGGCAAACCAGAACTGGATCTCATGGTGTCTCGCCAGAACGCCAAGCTTCCGTGTTACGGATCCAGGTCCAGGGATCCCAAGGCGACACTGATAGATACTCTAGCAGCGCCCTGGTCTTTCAACCTGGCTTATGTGTTTCCACCGTTTCCTCTGCTCCCTCGACTGATTGCCAAGATCAAGCAGGAGAGAGCATCGGTGATTCTGATAGCACCTGCGTGGCCACGCAGGACCTGGTATGCAGATCTAGTGGACATGTTATCCTTTCCACCATGGTCTCTGCCTCTGAGACAGGACCTTCTACTTCAGGGTCCTTTCAACCATCCAAATCTAATTTCTCTGAGGCTGACTGCCTGGAGATTGAATGCTTGATTTTATCAAAGCGTGGCTTCTCCGAGTCAGTTATTGATACCTTAATACAGGCAAGAAAGCCTGTCACCAGGAAAATTTACCATAAGGTATGACGTAGATATCTTTATTGGTGTGAATCCAAAGGTTACTCATGGAGTAAGGTCAGGATTCCTAGGATTTTATCTTTTCTCCAAGAAGGTTTGGAAAAAGGATTGTCAGCTAGTTTCTTAAAGGGACAGATTTTTGCTTTGTCTATTCTTTTGCACTAGCGTCTGGCAGATGTTCCAGACGTTCAGGCATTTTGTCAGGCTTTAGTTTGAATCAAGCCTGTGTTTAAACCTGTTGCTCCACCATGGAGCTTAAACTTGGTTCTTAAGGTTCTTCAAGGAGTTCCATTTGAACCTCTTCATTCCATAGATATCAAACTTTTATCTTGGAAAGTTCTTTTTTTTTTTTTTTTTTGGTAGCTATTTCCTCGGCTCGTAGAGTCTCTGAGCTATCTGCCTTACAATGTGATTCTCCTTATCTGATTTTTCATACGGATAAGGTAGTCCTGCGTACCAAACCTGGGTTCTTACCTAAGGTGGTATCTAACAAGAATATCAATCAAGAGATTGTGGTTCCATCCTTGTGTTACACAATCTGGACGTGGTCTGTGCTTTAAAGTTTTACTTACAAGCTACTAAAGATTTTCGTCAAACATCTGCTTTGTTTGTTGTCTACTCTGGACAGAGGAGAGGTCAAAAGGCTTTGGCAACCTCTTTTTCTTTTTGGCTAAGAAGCTTAATCCGCTTAGTCTATGAGACTGCTGGACAGCAGCCTCCTGAAAGGATTACAGCTCATTCCACTAGAGCTGTGGCTTCCACTTGGGCCTTTAAAAATGAGGCTTCTGTTGAACAGATTTGCAAGGTGGCGACTTGGTCTTCGCTTCATACTTTTTCAAAATTTTACAAATTTGATACTTTTGCTTCTTCGGAGGCTATATTTGGGAGAAAAGTTTTACAGGCAGTGGTTCCTTCCATTTAAGTTCCTGCCTTGTCCCTCCCTTCATCCGTGTACTTTAGCTTTGGTATTGGTATCCCACAAGTAATGGATGATCCGTGGACTGGATACACCTTACAAGAGAAAACACAATTTATGCTTACCTGATAAATTTATTTTTCTTGTGGTGTATCCAGTCCACGGCCCGCCCTGTCATTTTAAGGCAGGTCATTTTTAAATTTAAACTACAGTAACCACTACACCCTATGGTTCCTCCTTTCTCGGCTTGTTTTCGGTCGAATGACTGGCTATGACAGTTAGGGGAGGAGCTATATTACAGCTCTGCTGTGGGTGTCCTCTTGCAACTTCCTGTTGGGAATGAGAATATCCCACAAGTAATGGATGATCTGTGGACTGGATACACCACAAGAGAAATAATTTTATCAGGTAAGCATAAATTGTGTTTCCATTTAAATTGTTCCCAATGATCCTTTTTACCTGCTGGATTGTATTAAATTGTTTACAAGTAGCTCCTTTACCCTTATTTTGGCCTTTGAAATAGCTGATTTAGCTTGTGGTTTACCAACCTATACTGAAAGTTTTGATACTGTCTCAGCTATTGAATAGCCTAAGTAAACAGCCAGCAGAAGAAATTAAACTCACAGTGGGGTGCAGGATAATTAAGTAATACAATGATAATTTTCCATTGTTCTCTCTATGTATTGAGCTTTAGTTTTCCAGACAAATATAAGATAAGGACACAAGTGTGTGTACACAAAGTGATCACATAATGAGATATGATATTACCAGCTACTTCATATACACAAATAAACCTGAAAATGCAATTTCTCATACATTTTATACCCTGCAGCTGGTATAACAAGTCAATGAAAATACATTAATATAAAAACAATTTTACAGTGTACTGTCCCTTTAACTCACACCATCTAATGGAATTTCCAGGGAAATATAATTCACTATTTTCAACCCAAAATAATCTAATATACTTCACTTAAACCCAGAGACTGTTATACAATTATCAATTCAACACAATAGCCAATTTATGTGCAATTCTTAAGAGAGTTCACAGTAAATAAAACTGAATTTATAAATATGGAATACAAAACCCTTCCTAATAATAAATTTAATTAGTACTAATATATTTAATAAATGAAGTACACTGGTCTACTTAATACTAGCGTTGCAACTATAAAGTACCTCTTGAAATACCAGCTTCAATTAAACTACAGCAATGAGGAATATCTTTGCTTTAAAATACTAAAAATATAACAATATCAAACCGCTTAATACATTACCAGATGACCCATATTTGAGAGTTCAGTCCTCAATCAAAATTATTTTCACTGTCATATTGTCACGGTTTTTTCCCTGTTGTGTTTGCCATGTGCTGCTGGCAGCCATTTTACTCACCTCTCTTCCTGACTATGGTGCACTGTGGGGGATGCTGCTCACTTCCTGCACTTCATTTTATGGCCAGACTGGTGTGCATCATCCTTGTGAAAGCAAGTAAAATTGAATACAGCACCCACTACTCACAAAAAGCAGGGAGGAGCTTACCAAACCCATAAAATTCAAATAAAGAGGTAATCTCCAGCTGTGGTGAGCAAAGTGACTTATTTATTTTTCATACAAGGTCAAAATACAGCAACGTTTCGGGCTAACAATAAGCCCATGCTTGACAAAACGTTGCTGTATTTTGACCTTGTATGATAAATGAATAAGTCAGTTTGCTCACCACAGCTGGAGATTACCTCTTCATCATCCTTGTGAGACAGGATGCAGTCTCAGAATTATGATGTTATCACTTATTATTTAAAGGGCCTCTGTTCAGTATGCTTTGCCTTTGCGTTGTCTCAGACCTGTTTGTGAGAGTTCCTGTGTATTACCTGGCTGCCTGACGTCTTTCCTGGTTCCTGATCCCTGTCTTGTTCCTGACACTGCTGTTTTCCTTGTTCCTGATTCCGGCTCATCTGACTATTCGCTTTGGCTCCTGACTCGGCTCGTCTGACTACCAGCTCTGGTTTTGACTCCTGGCTTGTTATTTGACTTGATTTATTTTTGCACTTCTCGTCTCAGTTTGATTCCTGACACCCTGACACATATAAGAGATTATGCACAAATATGGAAGTAAGCCCAATTTGTTTTCTCTTTAGAAATATAAAGAGTTTTCCATCAAAAATGTGTCTCACAAAACTGTGTATATCCAAGGCAGCAGTTCAGTCAGTGAGCTAAGGTAAGCAGCATCAGCCAGCATTGAGCATAAGGATCACCCTCCTGTGCAATCATTTTATCTGTGATAAAATCACACCTCTATTTCTAATCATCCAGTGAAAATTTGGGTACGCCCTTTGAGTCTGAGCTTCTCATTGGCCAATTTGGAATTCAATTCTCCCTAATTGAATATTTTTGACTGCAATACCTCATATTGAACACGGGGGGGGGGGGGGGGGATAACATAGTTCCATTTGTTAAAGGTTTTAAACTGCTTTTTGGGGGCGGAGTCTGGCCGTGCTGGAACATGGCCGCATAGTGTGTGAGCTCCGGGACAACTCTTCCTCACCGGCCGGTATAAGAAGCCCTAATACCTCGAAAAAGCGGCAAAACTATGCCCTAGGAGCCTTAGCACACTAAGCAGCTTCCAAATCAGCAAACACTTTCGGTAAAGCTGAGACCGCGATCCGGACCACGGAATCATAAGATCCCTTAACGCAGCACATTCGCACCATGTAGAGCTAGCTGCACATCTATAGAGCTCCAACAGCGGGTAACTGCACTCACCTTCACGGCGACACCGGGTGGAAGTGAGCAGAAAGGAGGATTCTACATGCGGTGAAGTCCCGGTCGCCATTTTAACCCGCCCACACCTTACCTGCGGGCTAAGACAGGGCACACTAACTCAGTTTGTGATGGCTGGCAGCTGGAGAGATAAGTGTCGCATCAAAATGAAAGGCCCCACTTGTGTCTAGCAGAGATGTGAGAGGTGAGATGTGTTGCATACACTTCATCACATAAAGACCATAACACTCGTGCAGGATATCTCTGATAGGGTAAAGAGAAAAAGAGGATAATGAGCTGCTCATAGTTTATAGGAGTGACCCACCAATGTTAATGTGAATCTTTAATATACTATCCAATAACCGCCTACAGCAGGGTTTCACTAGCATTCAGCTATATATCATCACCTACAACAATAACAGAGCTCCCACAGCACTACTGGAACAAATAATCCCTGCAGTAGGGGAGAAATAAACTTGGAGTCAATTAAGCTATATATCAATAACGCCTGAGACTTCCAATCTCATAACTTGCTTGAATCTAGCTCTAACACTGCACACTAATATAGCACCATGGCGTCTAGAAGGCCTGTGAAGCCTGACAAGCATTTGAAAGCTACAGCCCAGGCTGCATCTATGTCTGCTTATTTTTCTCCCTCAGACCAACCTAAAACAGACGCATCCTTATTGATAAAAGATATCCCACAGCCTGTTTCTCCCTCACCGCCAGATCCAATAGCAGGTTTCTCTGGCACACAACAACAACTCACAATACTACAAGCTACTATTGACAAACTACCCTCCAAATCCGATATAGCGGATCTCAAATCCTTCATACAATCAGAAATTTCCACAGTTAAAAAGAAATTGGTACTCTGGGTGCTAGACTGGATGACCTAGAGGAGAGCCAAGAAGTTATCAATAACATGCTGGATACAACAGAAACTGGCCTGTCGCAGCAAGCCTCCATGATATATGCACTACAAGATAAAGTGGAGGACCTAGAGAATAGGAGTAGGAGGAATAACCTAAGGATTCGTGGAATCCCTGAAGACATACCTACTGAAGATCTCCACTCCTGTTTAATAAGGTTTTTCAACCACCTCACTAAATCTACCTCCTTCACTGAGACAGCTATTGAAAGAGCCCACAGGGCACTAAGACCTCGCCCTATCCCCTCTGCTCCACCGAGAGACGTTGTCACCAGGCTACTCCATTTTAAAGACAAAGAAACCATCTGGGCAGTGGCCAGAAACACCCATCTAATATCATTTCAAGACAAACAACTTCAAATATACCAAGACCTATGTCCATCCACCATTGAAAAGCGAAAATCCTTGAAATTCCTAACCACAGCTCTCCAAGAACACTGTATCAAATATCGATGGGGATTTCCTTTTAGCCTTCTAATCCCACACACTGGCAAAATGCTAGTGTACAGAGAGTCTTCGGACTTGGACACTCTCTCACAGGCCTTAGGCATTAACTTTGTCAACCCTTCCTCACCCTCAGAAGGAGAAGATTCCCCTTCGGATCGTTTCAAGGGCAAAACGCCCACAGGATCACGCTCTAACTGGTCTACAGTGCCTAAAAAATCCAAAAACCGGTCCTCTCCTAATCATCACAACATCCCTTCCTGAGAACCTGCACATAGCACATATGCATCAACAGCTTTTCATCAGATAAGTACTGTTTTATATTGTTGTTTATCTCCCTTACCTCTACAAAATGGTTGAAAATGCTACCTATCTGCTCGCTCGGGCTAAACGCCCTCACAGAAAGAATAATAATAATTTGTGAATAGAATATAAATGTTTCTTGTTTAATATGCTTCTCTATAGATATTTATATTATGCATTTATATATTGTTATGTTGGAAAGTGCATATCTTTCTCCCAATAATCAGAAAAGGTTAATGCAAAGCTCTATAACGCTCCTGCCCAAATGAGAACTCACAATAGAGGGTAATAGTACTTACTAGGAGAAATGTAACATGTATTATTAGACTTATCCTACCTCTTTATCCTTGTTTTGGATAGAATGCTTGCCGCATTAAAACTAAACAACCCTTCGGGGTAACATATGTAAGCAACCAAGGCCCACGGTCATTCCTCTTCTCATCTTTCCCTAGGGAAGGATGTTATTATCATTGTTTATATTGTTGTTAATGTTCAGTTTTTTTGTTTACTTTCTTGTGTTATTGTTACTCTATTCAGTAATATGCTATACTGTCACATGCCAATTATTGTTTCGGTTAGATTTATTATGTTTTAGGACTGTTCTGGACTGGGCACCCACACATCACATTTTTCAAGGTCTTTTTCTACAACCACCTCTCACTATGTTCCTCAGATTACTTCCTATAATAACAAATCACTTGCTCTATGGCTCTACAGACACGTAAGTTAATAGACACTAGGTCTATAAACTTCATTTCTATCAACTCAAAGGGACTCAACTCCCCCAGAAAAAGGACGACAGCACTCACAGATTTTAAACACAAGAGGGGGGACATAATCCTGCTTCAGGAAACCCATTTTCTAAAGGGGAGAGAACCCAAAACATTTCATTTCAAATTTGGTAAAAGTTACTTCGCCTCTCACCCCCAGAAAAAGATCCAAGGCGTAGGCATTCTAATAAAAGCAGGGATACCATTCCAAGAGATATCAGTGCATAGGGACAAGGAGGGACGATATATCTCTGGGCTGCTATATGGCCTCCCCATCACAATAGTTTCATTATACGCCCCGCACACAAAACAACATTCCTTCCTCAAAAAAGTGTCAAATACTATAGCAGAATATCAAAAAAGCATGCTGTTGATAGGAGGAGACTTCAACCTGACCCTTAACCCACTCTTAGATAGTTCCTCACATACCTCTTCTAACACTAAATCAAGCATAAAGAAATCCAATAATATTCTAAAACAACTTTGCTGTTTAGATGTATGGAGAACCCTACATCCGGACTCTATAGACTATACGTTCTATTCCTTCCCTCACAAGACATATAAGAGAATTGATTATATATTCACTGACATCACCAGTATGAGCTTAGCAAGGTCAGCTAAAATCTCCCCAATAACATGGTCAGATCATGCAGGAGTGCAATGCTCTTTCAGCTGGCCCTCCAAACCCCTGAAACAATATATCTGGAAATTAGATGATAGCCTGTTATCTGACCCTTCCATATCCAGTAAACTCCAAGCTTGTTAAGATTAATTTTTTCTTCATAATAAACATACAGACACTTCTCCACAGAACAACTGGGAAGCACATAAATGTGCCATAAGAGGCGAGTTCATAGCTCACAAAGCTCGTCTTAATAAGCAAAAAAGGGAAGCAACTACTACCCTCATTAAAGAAATAACACAACACTAAAGATGACTCTATACTACAAACTCTTCAAGCTAAACGTTTTAATCTAGCCACTATCCTTAATAAAGAACAGAGTAGGTACGCCTTCCTGCATAGACAGCACTCTTACATAGACCAAAACAAACCAGGACGCTCCATGGCTAGATACATAAAGAAAAAATCCACCTCTAACTACATCCTCCATATAAAAGATGACAAAAATAAATCTCATAGATCAACTCAAGCCATAGCAGAAGCATTTAGAGACTACTACCAAAAATTATATAACTTACCCAACCCAACCCCCAGTCCGATCTCAGATGCCGCCCCCCGCCACACAATGATCACGGAATATCTCTCCACTTTGAGCCTCCCCAAACTGACCCAAATGCAAAGAGAAACATTAGATCAACCCTTTTCACTAAAAGAACTACAATTTGTGATTAAAAATCTCCCTTGTTTGCAGAACAATTAGCGTTACACCTCCTGCACTATTTCAATTCAATAGATCTTGCTCACCCCTTTCCGGACTCAGCACTAGAAGCCCATATTACTACCATACTGAAACCAAATAAACCCCCTGACCTAACTACAAGTAACCGGCCTATTTCACTCTTAAACTCTGATATCAAGTTATACTCTAAACTACTGGCAAACAGAATTAACAGCTTATTACCGGACCTTGTACATCCTGATCAAGTGGTGTTCATAGTGGGGAGAGAGGCAAAAGATAACACGGTAAGAGCCCTTAATACAATTTTTTTTGCACAAAATCAGAAACTCCCACTAATCATGCTGTCGGTCGATGCCGAAAAGGCCTTCGACCGGATAGCATGGGACTTCCTGCAACTAACTCTACAAACATTCGGATTTGGGGAAGGCATAATGCAAAAGATATTTTCCCTATACACCCAAGTGCGAAAATCCTAATAAATGGCACCTTGTCCGATTCATTCAAAATATCTAATGGGACGAGGCAGGGGTGCCCATTATCCCCTTTACTATTCACTTGTGTAATAGAGACTTTAGCGGTTAGAATTAGATCCCACCCTGGGATTGAGGGAGTCACCATAGCAGATAAAAAATATGTTATCTCTTTGTTCGCAGATGACATCCTATTTACACTAACAAATCCAGAAAGGTCCCTACCCCTGTTAATACAAGAATTTGACCATTTTCACACCCAATCGAATTTCCTAATCAACATCCCCAAGTCAGAGATCCTTAACATAACACTAGACGCCCAAAAAAGGAAGATAGCCAAGACACTTACCCCATTTAAATGGAACACGCATTCTCTCAAATATTTAGGAATCTCTCTAGCCACATCTATAGAGAAAATACACGAACTCAATTACGAAAAAATTAAAAAAGAGATCATAAGAGATCTATCGAGCTGGAGATAAGCCTATCCTGGTTAGGGCGTATTAACCTGATAAAAATGAATATATTTCCTAGAATCTTGTACATTCTCCAAACACTACCAATTCCTCTACCAGAAAAATATCTAAACTTACTCCAACGAGCACTCAGTGATTTTGCTTGGCACAAGAAACACCCTAGAATTAACAAACAACTTATGTCCTTACCCAAAACACAAGGAGGGCTAGGCATACCTAATTTAACCTATTACAGATACGCAATATTCTTACAAAGAATAGTTGATTGGAACATACATGGAAAGTTTAAACGATGGGTTGACATGGAGCATGGAATAACTTGTGCACCAAATCTTAGCAGATACTGCTGGACATTTCCATCACTAAAATTTAAACACCCCAATACTAACCCCATTATATCAGAAACATATATGATGTGGAGTAAAACAACGATATATTTTCCGAATCTCACTTCTAGACCCTCCCCGCTTACGTCCTTAGTTAAAAATTGTGAATTTGACCTAGGTCCAAGCATAGAGAGACACGGTTTCCCTTCTCACATTAAGAATTTCCCAATATACTGGCTCATACAAAATGAACAGATTAAATCACAAACCGACTTAATTCAACAAGGCTTTTCCTGTCTCACTAATTGGTTCACATATAGACGCATCCACAGCTTTATCACATCCCACCAACAATCTCCAAACATGACTAGACCGTTGACTAATTACGAGCAGTTATGTGTTAGATGCCCACCGACCCGGCACACACTTTCGGCGATATACAAGATATTGATCACCCCATTCCCAAGACAACCCTTACCGTATCTGGATAGCTGGGAAAAAGACATAGGTATAACAATCCTGCAACATATAGGCAAGAAGATAGTCCAATCCACTCTGAAAACCTCTATCTCCACAGCTGCATTAGAAATCAATCTGAAAATTCTCCATAGGTGGTATTATACACCTCAAAAAATCCATAGATTATACCATAGAGCTAACAATAAATGCTGGCGGTGTGGTCACGTTAACAGTGGCATGACTCACATGTGGTGGTGGTGCACAGTTATCCAAAATCTATGGAGGGATGTGATTACTGAAATAGAGGACATCTTGGAGACTCAATTTCCCCTAGACCCTTTGCTATGGTTACTAAACAAACCTCCTAAGATAAAACATAAACCCTCTCTCAAACTATTTTACATTATGGTTAATAGCGTGAAATTTTTAATAGCTAAAAATTGGAAGGCAAAAGACCCCCCAACAAAAGTAATGTGGGTACAAAGGGTATCTGAGTCTATTCATCTCGAGGAGCTTTACTATATGAAGAGTGACAGAATGAAC
Organism: Bombina bombina; assembly: GCF_027579735.1. NCBI lineage: Eukaryota > Metazoa > Chordata > Amphibia > Anura > Bombinatoridae > Bombina > Bombina bombina. The sequence goes on from NC_069504.1 coordinate 1,067,647,416, forward strand.
ATATACTCAGATATCCTGACAACTTGGGAATCTTATATCAGAGACATATAGTCTAACTGCAAATTCACACCCAAAAGTATTGAATATAGTACAAATATACAGCGTAGCCATATAGTCCCTCCACTAGCTAGTGACCTAACGAGCGTAATCTATAGAGAGTCCTTACATATCCCATAAAATTACACATGAACACTTAGATGAAGTGGTCTTTATTTAGACGTGGGTTGCACCGGTCCAAAGTTATGTTGTTTTGTTAAAACTAATTAGCTAATAAGCCTTTTTGTTCAATATCAAGCTATTCATGTATACGCATATGGAGCTGCGTCTCCAAAAGTTGTAAACCTTATTTTCTATTTTACATAATAAAGCTAATTTAAAAAAAAAAAAAAAAAGGTTTTAAACTGCTTTTTAAATTATATATTTTTTCTAGAAATGTACATTCAATACATCTATAATTTCATAGTTTTAGTAAAATTATCGAGTAAATACATGGCCCATCCAATTTAATTGAGCATGTAATTTTAAATCCAAAAATGGGTATATTCGGATATCTCTCAAAATATATATATGTATAATACACATAATAATACATATACCTATCTGATGTATGCTTCCATACAATTCTACTTATAATATTTTAAGAGATGTACTTAAAAATCATATTTCTATTAGGGTACTTAAAAGGATTCTTATAATTCGAGTACCATGTTAATAATTAATATTTTATGAAGTCTAATAATATTTAATATTCTGCTGTTATATCACCACATTCTCCAGTCATTTCCATATTTCGTACGTACCTGCACTCTGTTGGAACCGATATTGTTATACATACGTATATATATATATATATTTATATTATTTAATTTGATAGGAATATATTGTATATCTGTGGATATCAATTTAATATTGAGTGCATAAAACTATACAATGGCATTGTCCATTTCAGAATATAGAACCTTTTATACATCCTAAATATCATTTGTTAATCAGATGTCTGAAAAACAAAGACAAATATTGTTGAGCATTTATTTTAAATAGGACAATACAGCTGTTCATGTAATATCAAAATATTGCACATCTGTGGATATCGCTTCATGTTTAATATATTATATAAACCTTAGACGCATCTCCCACATGCCTTAAATATACATTTATACAATACTGAGGTGCAAACATCTGAACAATTTATTTAAATCTTAAGTTTTCATATGGATTTTTAACTTTTCCTTCTGATATTAAGATTTAAATTGCCATCCAGTCTGGGAATCTGTGTATTGAGAAGGCCCAAGAAATAATTAACACCTAACTTTAAATGTTTACCTTTCCTAGAATCTTGTGCTTCAAAGAAGTGATCACTGCAGACTTCTAGGCTGCGGTCCATAGGGGGCATCTCTAGGTAACACGTTTATCTTGTCAATTTAAATGATATAAGCTCTGTTGAAGTTTATACCTACTAGTTGGGGAACAAATGTTCTCTTTGTAGTTTTGGGATGTGTATTTGGTCACCTCAGGCATCCTGAAATGTATGCTAATCACCTGTTGGCGCTCTACAAATACCTGATAATAATAATAATAATTTGGGGGGGGTTTGTGAATTTCTGACATCAGAACTACAGATTCAAATGAATGTATCTAGAAATGGTCAAAGCATATCCAGGTTTAATATTTAATATATAAATTAATTATTTTATCTTATCATATATAAGTACATGTGTATATACATATACTATCTAATGTCACTCAGCAATACCCTGACACCACAATAGACAAAACGATCAAGAAATGTCCTTTTTGTCACTGTATTTATGTTTTTTACATTTGTAAAGTTTATTATAATGTCAAACGATGACAAAAAATACATTAGATTAAGTCCATATTACAATCTTTTGGATCATGACAAATAAACATTAGGCTCAAAACATCATTTGAAATAGAAATTTTATTTCCAGGAACAACTTTTGTAAAAAATAAAAAATAAATAAGGGCCTAGAAAGGGGCACAATATTTTGAGAAAATAGTTGTTTCAATAAAATGTTAAAAACCAAATTGAAATTATTTTGAAACAGGTTTTATTCAGCCTTTGCCATTCTTAACTTAGAACAACAAAATTTGTCATTGTATTAAATTATACCATAGTGAGATCATATATTATTTTGGATCATCTAGACGTTCCCTCTCCTGAATTAACACATTGTTAAGATTAGGATTTAACCATAATATACCATTTGAGTATATATATATATATATATATATATATATACTTTTAAAATTATAAATCATTCTCTTGAACAGCAATGCTATACTGCTTTTTAAACGAACACATATGGGAGCCAATCACAATACATACATATATATAGATAACACACATCACACAAATTTTTTTATACATTTATCTTCATAAAGGTCACACATTAATAATTCTGCAAAGGATAACAAGAGAAGAAAGACAGACATGTAGGAAATTTGGAAAAGGACAAAAAAGGACAAAAAAGCGGGTCTCGAGTAAGAGCAAGGGAAATAAACCTATTATATAATGGATAATAAAAAAACATAAAAGAAACTACATGTAGGAAATTTGATTACATTATTATAATCATGAACAACAGAGATTGTATAATTAATTCCCGCAAAATGAGGACAATTGAAGAAACCTTGAGGGAATTCTATAATATAGCTGGAATGCCAAATGTGTTGGGAGCAATAGATTGCACGCATGTAACTCTGTGTGCTCCAACAGCCGCTCACGACTCCTTTATTCTTAGGCAGTCATCAATCTGGCGTCAGTTTGAGGACAGTTTCTTTACGTGTGGCTCATTTGTGAGTAGTCGTGCACAGCACGCTTACATTGTTTAACAATTATTTGAATTGCCATCATGTAGCTCTTTCAAACATAACTGACGTAGCCTAAAAATTTGCATTTTGAAATACTCTTTCAAATCATAAAGTCACTAGCATAGCAATTAACGATTTACACATTTCTACATCTTAGCTATGTTCTGTAAACGTTTTGCGTATTTATTGTAAAACAAATATATGGCTTCTTCACAAAGGTCGGAGTCCCGAAATGAGTGTCGGAGTGTGTAATTGGTGCATCATGAGGTCACAGAGTTCCATTACTGGATTGTTTGATGCACGATACCATCACCATCTACTATATGGTCTGTACATGCTGAAGATTATACAGATGCTTGCCTGTGATATAATATATGGTTGAGGTAAACTGACAAAAGAGGTGCTGAGATAATCGTAAGTAAATATTACCTGATGGTTGTCACATAGTCTCGCTGCACCTGTTGGTCACAAAGATATACATATAATGTATAATGTTCACCTATGAGTCTAACAGTGTCATAACACATTAAGGAATTCATAAATAGATGGACACAGATGAATACATAAAGGGCGGTACAGACTTCTTCACTAGGGTGTATGGGTGATAATGGATCGCTTTGTTACTGTGAGGAACAGTTTTATGTGACCGTAAGTTAAATAAAGACTTTCTACCTATACTTTTGTGACCGCTTGACAACAAAGGATCTTTCCCTGTACAATGTATGAGTTGTAATATACTCTTAAAGGGATATATCCCTTAGGAAATACGGACATTTCAGATATATGGGACTCATATAAGTTTGAACCATATATTATCCTATGGGACATAAGTGTTTAATTCTTATGGACATTTTGTGATCCTCAATACTGTGGTTTATCATCCTCCACTTTTTTTGTGACACTAACAACATCATTTTTTCCCTAGGGATGCCTAGGGTTCTATTTTTATTTATTTGTCCCCCTTTTCTCTAGTGAGTATTGTCTGTGTGAATGAAGAGTATGTTGGGCATGTTATATTAATTTATTGCTTTTGAACATTTATGATGAATAAATACAGTGCTAAGAATTTATTTTGATTATTTACTGTGGTAGTTTGGCAATACCTCTCGTGCACCTATTTTTATATATATTTGATACAATTGGTTGTGCTGTCACTTTTACTTAAGGTGATTTGGGTTACATGAGCAGGAATTGGCTCATAACGCCTCTCTCCATTGCCCTAACACGAGGCATGAGTGTACAAGTGAACCAGGGCTGTTGTTGAATGTATGTCTGGGCTCCTAAAACTGGGATTTAGATGTCTGGATATTTCTGGAGGAGCCCTCCAATACAGAGAAGGTGGTGAAGATCATCATAGCTTGCAGCGTACTTTACAATATAGCCCAACAGGCAGGGATGCTGCAGGACATCCAAGTGTCCCAAATCCTCCAAACACACCAAGAGGACGAAGAAGAGGGACACAACCAGGATGAGGGGGCCAATGTCAGAGAGAACATCATTTAAAACCATTTCAGAAGGTAACATTTTTTTTTTTACCCCTGCTAAAATGTAATTTTTAGTTCAATAAAAAGGCTAATAGAGTGAGTGGGAACATGTTAGGATTTGGAATCTAAAGACAATATAAAACTCTAACATGATTTTTAAATTCATAGGTAAATTATACATCATATGTCTCTGGCATTGGCTTCTAACTGTGATGACTTCACCACTTAAATATAAAGACACCATCAGATGGTAAGTGTACACAATGTATGGACTAAGACTGGGGGTGGGGGGAATGATCCATCATGTGGCGCACAATTATGTTTCCCTATTTTATTTTTGTTTTACTTTAGTTTATACAAATTCCTCTAGTCTGCAAGGGATGAATGTGACAGCTACTGCAGATAAAGGGATACTTTGCATAACATCTACTTGTCAAAGTCCTCCATCAAAAAAATACTTTGCGATGGGGGGGGGGGGGGCTAGTGATGCAGAACTTCACCACTAAAATCTAAAGACAACATCATATGGTAAGTCTACACAATGTATGGACCAAGACTGGGGGGGGGGGGGGGGGGGGGGAAAGGATTCATCATGTGGCACACACTTATGTTTTCCTTTTCTTCCTTTCTTTTATATTTTATTTTAGACAATTTACTCTATTCTGCAAGTGATTAATGTGACAGCTACTGCAGATAAAGGGATACTTTGCATAACATCTACTTGTCAAAGTCATCCGTCAGAGGGTGAGTATGCACAATGTATTTGTATTTGTGACTCAGCTTGACACTTGATTGTTGTATTGACATAATACAAAGGAGGACACTGTCATGTAAACGTTGAGTGACATTGTAAGCTATATATACATCATATTGATTAATATTTCATTTATATAAAATATTATCCTTGGATATAAGTTCTGACTATTGTTCAAACAGACCTATTTATTCAAAGGACTTGGAATCAGACTTTTTGGCTCAGACCCCCCTTGCTGTTAAATACACATTATAGATCTGATGTCTCAAAGTACAAAGAAAGAAAATATGTTTGCTCAAATGGTGAGGAGGTCACTTCAAAAGAACCTTATCACACTGTATTCTCAGATTTGATCTCCAAATGGAATCAACTCCCAGAAGCAGATCATAGCACCCCTGTAGTGAGGAAGGCACAAGTTAGACGATTATAATGAAATATACTCAGATTCCCAGGAAAGGAAAACAAATTAAACCATTTCTCACTTCAGAGTTAATAAATACATGCTGGTTTCAGTACACAAATATCCAGACTATAGGGCCTATTTATTAAAGGTCTTGCGGACCTAATCCGACAGTGCAGATCAGGTCCGCAAGACCTCGCTGAATGCGGAGAGCAATACGCTCTCCGCATTAGACATTGCATCAGCAGCTCACAAGAGCTGCTGGTGCAGCGCCGCCCCCTGCTGACTCACGGCCAATGGGCTACCAGCAGGGAGGTGTCAATCAACCCAATTGTACTTGATCGGGTTGATTTCCGGCGATTCATGTCCGCCTCATCAGAGCAGGCGGACAGGGTTATGGAGCAGCGGTCTTTGGACTGCTGCTTCATAACTGCTGTTTCTGGCGAGCTTGAAGACTCGCCAGAAACACGGGCCCACAAGCTCCGTTCGGAGCTTGGTAAATGGGCCCCTTAGTGTCTACTTTAAATATCCTTAAATTCAAATAGTATAAGGGAAAATTTAAAGCATACAAGATTGTGATTTTAAAGTTTAAGTTATGTCTGTAATTTTCATATATTTCATATACTTTAGCACTGTATAAATGTATATATAACTATAAGTTATAGGTTCTATATACCATGCCAGCACAGGCTACAGCTATGAAGGGACATATAAATAACTGTATTTAAAATGTTTCACCAATTATGTTTAGAGTAAATTACATTTTTATTTCAGGCACCTGAGCTACCAATATATACAGAGGTTCTGAATTGACTGGTACATACCTAATAATCTTCACTATATATATGTTTGCTGACGAAGGGGACCAGATCCACAAAACGTTACATTAAAGTATTTTGTTTACTTATCTGAAAAAGACCTGTGAGTGCAATCTTTGCTCTTTGTTATTTACTTACATCATTGCACCCAGGCAGCTGACAGACGGTGGGTAGAGCTGGAGATTGGATATATATATATATATATATATATATATATATATATATATATACAGGGAGTGCAGAATTATTAGGCAAATTAGTATTTTGACCACATCATCCTCTTTATGCATGTTGTCTTACTCCAAGCTGTATAGGCTCGAAAGCCTACTACCAATTAAGCATATTAGGTGATGTGCATCTCTGTAATGAGAAGGGGTGTGGTCTAATGACATCAACACCCTATATCAGGTGTGCATAATTATTAGGCAACTTCCTTTCCTTTGGCAAAATGGGTCAAAAGAAGGACTTGACAGGCTCAGAAAAGTCAAAAATAGTGAGATATCTTGCAGAGGGATGCAGCACTCTTAAAATTGCAAAGCTTCTGAAGCGTGATCATCGAACAATCAAGCGTTTCATTCAAAATAGTCAACAGGGTCGCAAGAAGCCTGTGGAAAAACCAAGGCGCAAAATAACTGCCCATGAACTGAGAAAAGTCAAGCGGGCAGCTGCCAAGATGCCACTTGCCACCAGTTTGGCCATATTTCAGAGCTGCAACATCACTGGAGTGCCCAAAAGCACAAGGTGTGCAATACTCAGAGACATGGCCAAGGTAAGAAAGGCTGAAAGACGACCACCACTGAAAAAGACACACAAGCTGAAACGTCAAGACTGGGCCAAGAAATATCTCAAGACTGATTTTTCTAAGGTTTTATGGACTGATGAAATGAGAGTGAGTCTTGATGGGCCAGATGGATGGGCCCGTGGCTGGATTGGTAAAGGGCAGAGAGCTCCAGTCCGACTCAGACGCCAGCAAGGTGGAGGTGGAGTACTGGTTTGGGTTGGTATCATCAAAGATGAGCTTGTGGGGCCTTTTCGGGTTGAGGATGGAGTCAAGCTCAACTCCCAGTCCTACTGCCAGTTTCTGGAAGACACCTTCTTCAAGCAGTGGTACAGGAAGAAGTCTACATCCTTCAAGAAAAACATGATTTTCATGCAGGACAATGCTCCATCACACGCGTCCAAGTACTCCACAGCGTGGCTGGCAAGAAAGGGTATAAAAGAAGAAAATCTAATGACATGGCCTCCTTGTTCACCTGATCTGAACCCCATTGAGAACCTGTGGTCCATCATCAAATGTGAGATTTACAAGGAGGGAAAACAGTACACCTCTCTGAACAGTGTCTGGGAGGCTGTGGTTGCTGCTGCACGCAATGTTGATGGTGAACAGATCAAAACACTGACAAAATCCATGGATGGCAGGCTTTTGAGTGTCCTTGCAAAGAAAGGTGGCTATATTGGTCACTGATTTGTTTTTGTTTTGTTTTTGAATGTCAGAAATGTATATTTGTGAATGTTGAGATGTTATATTGGTTTCACTGGTAAAAATAAATAATTGAAATGGGTATATATTTGTTTATTGTTAAGTTGGTTGTTGTTTAATAATAAAATTAATCCTCAAAAATACAACTTGCCTAATAATTCTGCACTCCCTGTATATATATATAAAGAGGATATGAATTCAGGACAGCAGTCCCCAATTCACCCTATAGCGCAATTATACAGATACAAGACCACCCTGAAGTTACTACAGGACCCCTATATACTTCACACTAGCCGAAGGTACCTAGCAGCCTAGTCTCAGAGAAAACAGAAGCGTCCCTAAACACTTCCAATACTAAAAACATAAAACAAAGAATATGAGATGGCGCAAGAAATCAGCTAGTATATGTTCATAAATGTAATAATAGATATAGGATTACAAAAGTGCCAGAGAAGAGAGAAATATACCCCCAAACATATAACTCTAAACACTATAGGAAAAAAGGAAATATTATATATATATATATATATTTAGAAGTGGGTATCACAGTTCCAGAAGTAGAAAAAATGCACAAAATCCGAAGATCTTCTTCACAGTATCCCCTATCAGATGTGCACTTACTTCTAAGACCCTCAATCAAATGAGGTAAGGATGTAGCAGAATTCACAAATGGGCTAGGCGCCTCCTGTAGTATGGATCAGGTGAGTGGTCGTGGATCACTGGTCATATGCTGAATCTTGTCACAGAAATTATAACCCAGCTCTGTATGGATTCTCCTAGGTCCAATGCTTTGTGTATAGGCAGAAGACTCTCAGCTCCGGTAACCATATGAGTGGAAAAAAACAGAAAGACAGAGCATAGTGTAAGACCTCTGATGAAGAAGGGAAAAACTACTAAAACCCTTTGAAACGCGTAAGGAAGATTTAATAATAGATTGTATCCTCTTGTATACATTGGATCGAGTGGTGCTACTTATCTCTCGGATTAAACTGTGTATCCTGGGGTATTGTTGCCCTTCTATTTTTGAAGGTTGTGGATATACCTTTAATGCTGTTATCATACCTCATACTTTGAGGATTTTAAATGTGAGTTGAAAATCGTTTGTTGTGTGTTTTTAACGTTACTATTAAAACGGTATTACACTATGCTCTGTCTTTCTGGTTTTTTCCACTCATATGGTTACCGGAGCTGAGAGTCTTCTGCCTATACACAAAGCATTGGACCTGGGAGAATCCATACAGAGCTGGGTTATAATTTCTGTGACAAGATTCAGCATATAACCAGTGATCCACGACCACTCACCTGATCCATACTACAGGAGGCGCCTAGCCCATTTGTGAATTCTGCTACATCCTTACCTCATTTGATTGAGGGTCTTAGAAGTAAGTGCACATCTGATAGGGGATACTGTGAAGAAGATCTTTGGATTTTGTGCATTTTTTCTACTTCTGGAACTGTGATACCCACTTCTATATATATATATATATATATAATATTTCCTTTTTTCCTATAGTGTTTAGAGTTATATGTTTGGGGGTATATTTCTCTCTTCTCTGGCACTTTTGTAATCCTATATCTATTATTACATTTATGAACATATACTAGCTGATTTCTTGCGCCATCTCATATTCTTTGTTTTATATATATATATATATATATATATATATATATATATATAGTAATCCACAATTTGGTATTAATATACCTTTCCCTTTTTTTTTTTGAGTTGGCTATATATGCAGTCCCTTTTAGTTTCAAATCTAGAGTATCTAGTGTGTAGCGATTTGAGCACAGTGCACAATATGATGATTTTCTCTGTTTTTCATACTTACATGAAGACAGTATTTATTATTTATATTTGGGTATTTTTCATGTATTTTCTATAGATATCGTAAATGCCATTTGGTACACACATATTTTTAATTTCCCAACCAAGTGTTTGGTTATATGATTAAGCCCATGCACTTTTAGTCATTTGTGGCTTGTTTAATACATTCACACACTTGTTCAATATATCACACTATATTCATATTATATTTTTATTCTGTATCATTCATATTTATGTCACATTTAGGTAATATATCCCTTTTCACAAATTCACCTGAATGATGATTGGTGTTGCCACCCTGATATGAGAGATCAGTTTGAGGCATCCTGTGTTTACATTCCCATGGTTTTCCCTGACATCATGTAACCACTCCTACCTCCACACAGATGATCGGAATAATAAAAAAAAATCACTTCTATCAACTTGGGGATTATAGATGAATTCATTATTATGAAATACAATCTTTCTAATTCCGTTTTTTTGCCACAAAGACATCCCAGAGATCTACATATTAACTATTACAGTATTATTATTTCATTATGATTCCTCGATACATATTACCGCATAAATGGATATTGTTTTCCATTCTCCATGAAACCCACACACCCACTATTAGGAGGACATAGATTGGTAGTTGAGTTCTCTCCCAATAGGGGAGGAGCTGATAAATGTTTGGTAGTGTGCGGCTCTAAAATCCGAGTGAATTAAAACTTTAGTTATGCCTGATGAAATGGCCTTTGAGCTGAGAAATGCGTTGCAAAATAGAATTGCTGTTTTTGCTCACTGAATAGGATTGTTTTTAAGGTGTCTTTTATATTTGTTTTTAAATAAACATTTTTTATTGGATACCACTTTCCTATTGTGAGCCCACCACTACCAAACAAACAGATTGTCCAACATCTAGTACCTGAGTCTGGGAACAGCTAGATGGTTAGCTGAGATAACCAGCCTGTGTCCACAAGCACATTCGTGTGCTCTACCGAAATGTGAGTACCCTGTGCTTTCTTTTATTGGATGTACTCTAATTGTGACCTACTGATACACACATGCTGGCGCCTCTACGTTTTTTGGATTGTCTTTTAGAACGAATACCTGCTAAAGAGAAACTAGAGTGCTGCCCACCCCATACATTCTGAAGTCTGCTATAGAGATATTATACCCTGTCACCTGACAGCAGATTTGGACTTTGATTGAAGGACATTTAATATATTTTTTATATATTTTTGTACATTTACTCAGCTAACTGAGAGTCCTTGATCCATTTTATTTTTATTTTACTTTTTTACATTATATTGTACCATCATAATGGGTAAAAACAGATAGCGCCCTCTTGTGATTTATCACATATTTTTGTCTACATACCTAATAAATTGTATTCTGATAATATCATAAAAACATATTTTTATACACTCAAACATTATTTTATATATATATATATATATATATATATATATATATATATATATATATATATATATATATATATATATATATATATACAAAATAAGAAACTTGCACTCACTGATCCTTTCAAAAATCTTTACTGTAATACAAAGTGTAACATTTCGGGGATAATGTATCTCCTTCCTCAGACACAGTCAATACAGAGTGATACAAATTTAAAATCAAACAAACATCAAACCACACCCCCTAACTAGAACAAAAAACCCGCTAAAATGGTTACCATGGTGACCACTATGTCACAATATATATAAACTTACAGCTAGATTGCGAGTTTTGCGTTAGAGGCTATGCGGTGCTAACGAGCAGTTTTCTCTCACCGCTCACTTACCTACAGTGCTGGTAATACAGGTTTTTCTAAACCCTGCGTAAAGACAAGAAGTGAGCGTTGAGCAAAATTTTGCTCCTTACCGCACTCCAATACCAGCGCTGCTTAAGTCAACGGTGAGCTAATCGTACGTGCTCATGCACGATTTCCCCATAGGAATCAACAGGGAGAGCCGGCTGAGAAAAGTCTAACACCTGCCAAAAAGCAGCGTAAAACTCAGTAACACAGCCCCATTGATTCCTATGGGGAAATAACATTTATGTCTACACCTAACACCCTAACATGAACCCCAAGTCTAAACACCCCTTATCTTACACTTATTAACCCTAATCTGCCACCCCCGACATCGCCGACACCTGCATTATATTTATTAACCCCTAATCTGCCGCTCCGGACACCGCCGCCACCTACATTATAGTTATGAACCCCTAATCTGCTGCCCCCAACATCGCCGACACCTACATTATATTTATTAACCCCTAATCTGCTGCCCCCAACATCGCAGCCACTATAATAAACATATTAACCCCTAAACCGCCGCACTCCCACCTCGCAAACATTAGTTAAATATTATTAACCCCTAATCTGCCGTCCCTAACATCGCCACCACCTACCTACATTTATTAACCCCTAATCTGCCGCCCCCAACCTCGCCGCCACTATACTAAATGTATTAACTCCTAAACCTAAGTCTAACCCTAACACCCCCTAACTTGAATATAATTTAAATAAATCTAACTAAAAATTCCTATCATTAACTAAACTATTCCTATTTAAAACTAAATACTTACCTATAAAATAAAACCTAAACTAGCTATAATATAACTAATAGTTACGTTGTATCTAGCTTAGGGTTTATTTTTATTTTACAGGCCAGTTTGTATTTATTTTAACTAGGTAGAATAGTTATTAAATAGTTATTAACTATTTAATAACTACCTAGTTAAAATAAATACAAAATTACCTGTAAAATAAAACCTAACCTGAGTTACACTAAAACCTAACACTACACTATAATTAAATAAATTAACTAAATTAACAACAATTAAATCAATTAAATTAAATGAGCTAAAGTACAAAAAAACACTAAATTACAGAAAACAATAAACAAATTACAAGACATTTAAACTAATTACAACTAATCTAATAGCCCTATCAAAATAAAAAAAGCCCCCCCAAAATAAAAAAAACCCTAGCCTAAACTAAACTACCAATAGCCCTTAAAAGGGCCTTATAGTGATCAGACTGATTGTCTGATCACTATATATATAAAAAAATATCCCTGGTTAATTTTATAAGCACTAATTGCTACTTCTAATGGCTGGTTAATTATTGCGTGTCCACAAACGTGCATAAATAAGCGCTCCACTTGTAATCTAGCCTTAAATGTTTTATTGTTGCACAGTTTTCATTAGGGATTATCACATGCTTTTGTCTGTATCCTGTTACTTCAAAGGATAATTAATATTGTAATGAATAAATGTGTTGTTTACCTTTGTTCTGTGTCATATTTACACAAACAATAACGTAATCAACTGAGGTATTGGTTACATTTATTTTGTGTCACATTAATAATTATATAAAGCAATTGAATAAATAGAAATGTTTGTTATATTTATTTTGAGTCATATTTATAATGATTGAATACGAAAACAAAAAATATAGTTAACACAGTAACTGGAAAAAAATTGACTTAAACAATGATGTTATCTACCATTCTAGTTTTAAATCTAATATTTACCCTGTTAGCTGTTTGCAGGGTCATGGGATGTGTACCCGGTCCGGTATGAGAGTGCAGTTCCCTTCCGTGTTTTGTATATGTCTAGGGTGGTTACATATTCCTGTGCACCCTTCCCTTGTTTTCAGTTTGTTTGGATTTGAAAGCTTGCATTGTGTGGCTGTTTTAGGGTCTCAGGTATTGGAAAGGACCTTGACGTGGTACCTGAGCTTGTCCCATTTGGCCAGATGCGGTGACTAACCTTTCCATTTTTTGCTTTTAAATCTTAGCTGAGAGCTTGTAAGTGAGTGTTGGGTTTTCTCTGTGTGTTGTATTACCCTGTTAGCTGTAATAGAAATAGTTTTACCATTTTAATAGTTTGAGCTCTCCTGGAGAGACAGTCTTTTGGCACTGTTTTAGTACATTCATTAAAGGGCCACTGTAAGTAAATATTTTCTATGCCTGTTACTAACTACCCCAAATACGCTTTTTATCAATAGCATTTCATTAACATATCTCTACCGTATATCAGAAATCTTGTCTGCAAATTTAATTGTTTTCCAAACCCACTCCGTGGGTATCCTTTGCTCTGTACCAATCCGTTTACAATACCTAGGTTTCAAAATGGCGCTTTAAACACAAAGTTATTGGTGTAAGTATTTTGAACATGCAGTGCTGAAAATAGTGGGCAGGATAATGTGACATCATCGGCGAATAAGGATATAACTTTTAGAACGTTATGAAACTTCGTTTTGGAGAAAATATAGGTCAGTAGGTTTTAATTAATGTTTATTAACTTTAATATGTTAGTTGTTTAGCTTAAAAATTATAACAGAAAGTAATCCTTTAATATTAAAGTAAATAAAATGGGAAACGTATACAAAAAATATGTTATGTTCTAAAGATAATTATCAAGTAAACATGCTAAAACATTTAAAAATGAAAATTCTTTCATTTAAAATTTTGGTAAACCTTTTGGGCAAGATTGCAAGTCGCACGGTATGAGTTTTTCACGCGCGATATGGTCTTTTTCCAATCAACTTTCATCGCTCAGATATTACAAGAGCTGTAGTTAAAAGTTTTCCGCAAAATAAATGTTTCATGAAACACTTCAAAAATACATTACAAAGTACATTTACACTCATATCAACATTGTCTAATAAAAATTATTATAAAAATATATTGCAAACAAAAGTTATAAGGGCTAAAAGATAGGAGATCTCGGGTTTTAGAAACAAAAATCTGACGCAGGGATTTTACATTGACATACATACACATACAGGTACATAGAGAAACATGGATTTATATATACAGTATAAGTTTAACTATGGAGATAATGAAAATATTTCACATTACAATCGTATGCACATTAAACAATATCTCAAAGAGATATTTGCATATAGATCTCGAGATATCTAGACATATATATATATATTCATATACATATCTCGCTATATACATAGATATATCAGTCCAAAAATCATCCAATATATAGAGAAATATTTATTTACAATTAAATAGAACATATTTGATTAAGAAAACATTCTCACAATATGAAATATTCACATTTTCTTGTACACTTTTTAAGGAAAATACGTCATGGGCTTTGCGCAACAGATTAGGGTTTCAGTGTTTTTTATTTTTTTATTTGTCTTCTCCATTGACTTCTATGGGGGAATACATGAACACGCAGGTAATTTGGCTTTTTGAATTATGTGGGTTAACGTGTGTGTAAAATAAGTTATTTTGCAACTTGTAATACCCGCGCAACCCCAGATGCAAAAAACATATTTGCCACGTGACTTATAATCTTGCCCTTTTTGATATATCACTCACATAACCCATAGCTCCAGAGTATTGAGCATTTTTACTAATTCCTGGCTAAGATCTATATTTACGTTATTTATGTTGTCAAGAATGATTCAAGATAAAAATGCTGCACATTAGGCTAGATTTAAAAAACAATGTGCGTGTAAGTAAGTTGCCTCTATAGCCATTGAAAAGATATCGGTTGTTGTGAGGCCATTAACCATGTTTTTTTATGATAATCAAGTTTTTTATCTCTCCGCCTTTCATCTTAAGTATAGGGGAGCGCCAGTGTTCTCTCTAAGGCCAGTATAGTGAGCGACCCAGCAATGAAACATTTAATTAGAGCAATGAGCAAACACTACACAATGCAGACTGCAAGGTGTGGTTCCCTTTTTAACTGTTTCACTGCTGGGCCGCTCACGAAAACTGACCATAGAGGGAACAAAGAGGAGCGCATGTAAGAAGGGGGGGGGGGGGGTAAAGGCATTCGATCAGTGGGTCTTAGCTTTGTCACATGGCTGAGCAATATTCTGTAAACCTCTCAGAAAGTCTATTTTCATCCTTCTCACCATTTTGTTTCTGTATTTCAAAGTCTGTGCAGTTGGCCTCAACCTCACTTTTTATGTTTCAAATTAAAATAAAAACAGTTGCATAAGGAAAGATAGACAATTTTATCAATGAGACACTCTAGTCAAAAATAAACTTTTATGATTCAGATAGGGAATGTAATTTTAACCCCTTAATGACCGGACCATTTTTCAATTTTCTTACCCTTAATGACAATGGCTATTTTTACATTTCTGCAGTGTTTGTGTTTAGCTGTAATTTCCCTCTTACTCATTTACTGTACCCACACATATTATATACCGTTTTTCTCGTCATTAACTGGACTTTCTAAAAATACCATTATTTTCATCATGTCTTATAATTTACTAAAAAAAAAAAAAAAAAATATGAGGAAAAAAACACACTTTTTCTAACTTTGACCCCCAAAATCTGTTACACATCTACAATCACCAAAAAACACCCATGCTAAATAGTTTCTAAATTTTGTCCTGAGTTTAGAAATACCCAATGTTTACATGTTCTTTGCTTTTTTTGCAATTTATGGGGCAATAAATACAAGTAGCACTTCGCTATTTCCAAACCACTTTTTTTCAAAATTAGCGCTAGTTACATTGGAACCCTGATATCTGTCAGGAATACCTGAATATCCCTTGACATGTATATATATTTTTTTTAGAAGACAACCCAAAGTATTGATCTAGGCCCATTTTGGTATATTTTATGCCACCATTTCACCGCCAAATGCGAGCAAATAAAAAAAAAAACTTTACATTTTTCACAATTTTAGGTTTCTCACTGAAATTATTTACAAACAGCTTGTGCAATTATGGCAGAAATTGTTGTAAAAGCTTCTCTGGGATCCCCTTTGTTCAGAAATAGCAGACTTATATGGCTTTGGCGTTGCTTTTTGGTAATTAGAAGGCCGCTAAATGCTGCTGCGCACCACACGTTAATTATGCCCAGCAGTGAAGGGGTTAAATTAGGTAGCTTGTAGGGAGCTTGCAGGGTTAATTTTAGAGATCAGCCTCCCACCTGACACATCCCACCCCCTGATCCCTCCCAAACAGCTCTCTTCCCTCCCCCACCCCACAATTGTTCCAGCCATCTTAAGTACTGGCAGAAAGTCTGCCAGTACTAAATAAAAGAGGTTTTTGTTTTTTTTTAAATAAAAATAATAAAGTATTTTAGCTGTGATGGACCCCTGCCTTAGCCCCAACCTCCCTGATTCCCCCCTCCAGCTCTCTAACCCTCTCCCCTACCTAATTACCGCCATCTTGGGTACTGGCAGCTGTCTGCCAGTACCCATTTTGGCCCCAAAAACCCCCCAAAAAGTATTTTTATTTTATTTTTTACTTAAAAAACTATTTCTGTAGTGTAGCAGCCCCCCACAATACCCCCACCCCCTCCCAGATCCTTTTATATATTTTTTTTTTTTAAAAATTCCCTTTTTTTCCCCTTTCTGCCCTCATTCATTGGTGTCAGTGTGGCTAATGGGTGCACGTGCACGCGCGCCCAGTGCACACGCACATGCACGCTCACGTGCACACTCGCGCATCGTGCACGCGCACACGCATCGTGCACCCGGCGGACACTGGCACTATCGCTACCGGTGCAGAGAGGGCCACAGAGTGGCTCTCTCTGCATCGGAGGCTTGTAAAGTGGTATTGCAGGATGCCTCCATATCGAGGCATCACTGCAATACCCTCAGAGCTGCTGGAAGCATTTGTGATCGCTTCCAGCACTCTGTTTGACAACTGACGTACCAGGTACGTCCATTGTCATTAACTGCTTGTTAATGCATGACGTACCTGGTACGTCAGTTGTCATTAAGGGGTTAAACAACTTTCCGATTTACTTTTATCATCAAATTTGCTTTGTTCTCTTGGTATTCTTAGTTGAAAGCTAAACCTAGGTAGGATCATATGCTAATTTCTAAGCCCTAGAAGGCCGCCTCTTATATGAATGCATTTTAACAGTTTTTCACAACTAGATGGTGTTAGTTCATGTGTGCTATATAGATAACATTGTGCTCATGCCCGTGGAGTTACCTAGGAGTCAGTACTGATTGGCTAAAATGCAAGTCTGTCCAAAGAGCTGAAATAAGGGGGCTGTCTGCAGAGGCTTACATACAGGGTAATCACAGAGGTAAAAAGTGTATTAATATAACTGTGTTTGTTATGCAAAACTGGGGAATGGGTAATAAAGGGATTATCTTTTTAAACAATAACAACTCTGGTGTAGACTGTCCCTTTAATGAAAAAACACACATAGCAAGATTTTTTTTAATTAATAGGAACACTAAAGGCAAAACTTTCATGGAACAGATACAGCATGCAGTTTTAATCCCTTAATGACCACAGCACTTTTCCATTTTCTGTCCGTTTGGGACCAAGGCTACTTTTACATTTTTGCAGTGTTTGTGTTTAGCTGTAATTTTCCTCTTACTCATTTACTGTACCCACACATATTATATACCGTTTTTCTCGCCATTAAATGGACTTTCTAAAGATACCATTATTTTCATCATATCTTATAATTTACTATAAAAAAATGATAAAATATGAGGAAAAATTGAAAAAAAAACAATTTTTCTAACTTTGACCCCCAAAATCTGTTACATATCTACAACCACCAAAAAACACCTATGCTAAATAGTTTCTAAATATTGTCCTGATTTTAGAAATACCCAATGTTTACATGTTCTTTGCTTTTTTTGCAAGTTATAGGGCAATAAATACAAGTAGCACTTTGCTATTTCCAAACCATTTTTTTTTCTCAAAATTAGCGCTAGTTAAATTAGAACACTGATATCTTTCAGGAATCTCTGAATATCCATTGACATGTATATATTTTTTTTTAGTAGACAACCCAAAGTATTGATCTAAGCCCATTTTGGTATATTTCATGCCACCATTTCACCGCCAAATGCGATCAAATAAAAAAAATGTTCACTTTTTCACAAATTTTTTCACAATCTTTAGGTTTCTTACTGAAATTATTTACAAACAGCTTGTGCAATTATGTCACAAATGGTTGTAAATTCTTCTCTGGGATCCCCTTTGTTCAGAAATAGCATACTTATATGGCTTTGGTGTTGCTTTTTGGTAATTAGAATGCCACTAAATGCCACTGCGCAACACACGTGTATTATGCCCAGCAGTGAAGGGGTTAATTAGGGAGCATGTAGGGAGTTTTTTGGGGTAATTTTAGCTTTAGTGTAGTGTAGTAGACAACCCCAAGTATTGATCTAGGCCAATTTTGGTATATTTCATGCCACCATTTCACCGCCAAATGCGATCAAATTAAAAAAAAACTTAAAATTTTTCACAATTTTAGGTTTCTCAATGAAATCATTTACAAACAGATTGTTCAGTTATGGCACAAATGGTTGTAAATGCTTCTCTGGGATCCCCTTTGTTCAGAAATAGCAGACATATATGGCTTTGGCGTTGCTTTTTGGTATTTTGAAGGCCGCTAAATGCCGCTGCGCATCACACATGTATTATGGCTAGCAGTGAAGGGGTTAATTAGGTAGCTTGTAGGGAGCTTGCAGGGTTAATATTAGATTTAGTGTAGAGCTCAGCCTCCCACCGTAAACATCAGACCCCCTGATCCCTCCCAAACAGCTCTCTTCCCTCCCCCACCCCACAATTGTCCCCGCCATCTTAAGTACTGGCAGAAAGTCTGCCAGTACTAAAATAAAAGCTATATTTGTTTTTTTGGTGGCTTTTTTTTAAAAGCATATTTACATATGCTGCTGTGTACTATCCCCCCTTAGCCCCCAACCTCACTGATCCCCCCCAAACAGCTCTATAACCCTCCCACTCTAACTTAATGGGCGCCATCTTGGGTACTGGCAGCTGTCTGCCAGTACCCAGTTTAGACGAAAAAAAAGTTTTTGTTTTGCATTTTTTTAACTTTTCTGTAGTGTAGCTTCCCCCCACACAAAAACCAACCCCCCACCCCTCCACGATCTCTTTTTGTGGTTTTTTTTTGTGTGATTATGGCCCTTTTAACTTTTTACTTTTTATTGATTTTCTGTAGTGTAGCGGTTCCCACCAGCTCCCGCCCCATGCACGCGCCCGCCCGCCACCCTCCGTGCACGCGCGCGCGTCCGTGCGCGCCCCTGACGGTCCCCCCCCCCCGATCCCGCCCCCCCCGACGTCACACGGCACACTGATGGCCGCCCACCCGCCTCCCAAGTCGGCTCCCACCCACCAACGATACCGGCCATCGATGTCCGGTGCAGAGAGGGCCACAGAGTGGCTCTCTCTGCATCGGATGGCCATGTATGGTTATTGCAGGATGCCTCCTTATCGAGGCATCACTGCAATAACCGGAAAGCAGCTGGAAGCGAGCAGGATCGCTTCCAGCTGCTTTCCACACCGAGGACGTGCAGGGTACATCCTCAGGCATTAACTGCCTTTTTTTTGAGGACGTACCCTGCACGTCCTCGGTCATTAAGGGGTTAAGAGACTTTCCAGTTTACGTCACTTATCAAATGATGCACATTTTCTGAGGCACCGACTACTACTGGACACAGTTTATGCTCATATGAGTTTGTGATTCTTCTTGATTATGCAATTCTTGTATTTATTTAGACTTGTGCACCAGTGAATAATTTGTTTTGGACAAATCATTCGCAAGAATATTTTGAAAAATTCCTTTTTCAGAATATTCGTTTTCTGCACTATTTAGTATTTGTTTTATTCATACATTTACATTAGTTTTCTGTGAAGAAGGGGTCGGGATTAGCATGGCTTCCCAGCACGCTAAAAGTAAGTACTTTAGTAAAAAAACTTTACTTATAGTGCGCTGGCAGGCCGCACTCATCACAATACTTCTTCACTGAAACCAGGGCCATTCTAATAGGAGGTTTAGTGCGTGCTAAGCATCATATTAAGACGGGCCGGAGCTCTGTAAAGAAGTGTTGGGATGATCTTGGCTCTCCGGCGTGCTATAGGTAAGTATTTTACATTTAAAGGTAAGACATGCATACCTAGAATTTCATTAGTATATATTCATTTTCTTTAAATTTAGTTAGTGCATTTTTCCGAATATTCATTTAATGGAAATGAAGCAAATATCCATATTTTCATTACGAATATGCATTCGTAACTAAATGAACGCACACGCCTATATTTATTGGGCTTTTAAGTTTTGCTGGGTGCCCTGAGTGTGCTCTCTGGAAGTAAGGGCAAGAATCATTAAAAATGGGCTGGGAAAAATCTCGTAATTTTCTATGGGAAAAATCTTGCAACACACGGTTACCACCATTTTGTAATTTAGAATTTTACTTTTCAGTTCTAATTTCTTGAATTAATTGTTGAATAATAACAATAATTTATTGAATCAAGGCCAACGTGAGTTAGTAGAATCTGTTCATGAGAAAGAAAACATTTTCTTGGATAACAGGGACTGTGAAAGATTTTGAGCAAAAGTTTAGGGACTATAAATGTACATTAAGCTTTAAACAATTATATAATGTATATGAACAAGGTCCTATTTAAAAAGGTTAGATATTTTTTTATCAAAAATTATTTAGAGCTGTAAATTTTCACTTTTTAACTACCAGGAAGTGCAGAATTGGTCTTTGGGATAGAAGCTCATTGGTTGGTACAGAAAAATGTATTTGATTTGAGCTTTATCAGTTGTAGACGCTCATAATAAACTTTATAATCTTAACGGTGTCACAATATATTGTAAAATACCTGTATAAAAGGACGTAATGAGATGTGAGAAGCAAGGAACAAGTTTTAGATTTTATTCCTAAGGCTGATGCTGACACTTTAGACATTCAATACCAGAAACCCAGACAGAGGAAAGAGAAAAGTTTCCCATGAGATCCCATACCTTGTTTTGATAGATATGTAACTGAGCGATTTAATTTTCCCCCTCAATATTGTGGGTTTACATAAAGCAATTATATTACAATTTGTATTATTTGTTTTCTCTTCCCCCCCTCGTTGCTTTCCTTCTTTACATTTATATATCTATGATTTATTTAAAGGAATAGGAAAGTCAAAATTAAAGGGACAGTAAACACCAGAATTTTTGTTGTTTAAAAAGAAAGATAATCCCTTTATTACCCATTCCCCAGTTTTGCATAATTAACACAGTTATATTAATACACTTTTTACCTCTGTGATTACCTTGTATCTAAGCCTCTGCAGACCACCCCCATATTTCAGTTCTTTTGACAGACTTGCATTTAAGCCAATCAGTGCTGGCTCCAGGGTAACTTCATGTGAGTTCAATGTTATATATATGAAACACATGAACCAATGCCCTCTAGTGGTCAAAATGCATTCAGATTAGAGGCAGTCTTCAATGTCTAAAAAATTAGAATATGAGCCTCCTAAAATTAGCTTTCACCTAAGAATATTGGTGATAAAAGTAAATTGGAAAGTTGTTTAAAATGACATTCCCTATTTAAATCATGAAAGTTTATTTTGGACTTGACTGTCCCTTTAAACTTGCATTATTTAGATAGAGCATGTATTTTTAGGACACTTTTAAATTCACTTTTTTTTTTAAATGTGCTTCGTTCTCTTGGTATCCTTTGTTGAAAAATAATATGCACATATCCTACACTTGTGAGAGCTGGCTGCTGATTGGTGCCTGCACACATTTGTCTCTTGTTATTGGCTAACTAGATGTGTTCAGATAGCTGCCAGTAGTGCAATATTGTTCATTCAGCAAAGGATACCAACAAAATGAAGCAAAATTTGATAATAGAAGTAAATCAGAAAGTTGTTTAAAATTGTATGTTCTATCCAAATCATGAAAGAAAATGTTGGGGTTTCCTGTCCCTTTAAGATTTATTGTGTACTTTTTTGTAATAAAATCTGAACTTTAGTACAAATTGTATATGTTATATTTATTTTAAGATGATAGTAAAGTTAAAATTAAATTTCCATGATTCAGGTAGTGCATGCAATTTTAAACAAATTCTCATTTTATTTATGTTAATTATTTTGCTTCATTCTCTTTGCTGAAAAGCACACATAGGTAGGCTCAGGAACAGCAATGCACTACTGGGAGCTGGCTGCTGATTGGTGGCTGCAAACACATGCCTCTTGTTATTGAGTCACCCAATGTGTTCAGCTAGCTCCCAGTAGTGCACTGCTGCTCATCTAACAAAGAATACCAAGAGATTTGATAACAGAAATACATTAGAAAGCTGTTTAACATTGTATGTTTTATCTGAATCATGAAAAAAATGTTTGTGTTTCATGTCCCTTTAATAAAAAACAAAACAAAAACACAGAAATGTACTAAAAACCAGATTGCACATCCCATGTCTTTGGCAGCACTCTCAGAATAAGTAGGGTGCACTTTCCATTCCAGGTCTCAGAGCACACTAACAGGTCAGACAATATTAAAAAATGCTAACAATCAGCTCACATCACCAGTGAACTCGGATCTCCACAGAGTGGAGTGGGCATGTATTCAAAGAATGTTTATGTATGTAGTGTGGTATATGTATTATACTGTAAAAACAACTAGAATATGAATTTAAAGTAGGTATTTAAATAAAGATGTCCTTTTCTTTTTTGGAACAAGATTTTGTGTATTGCTTCTCTATCTATACCAAATATGTTTTAAAATAGAACACGTTTGAAACAGTGTGATTGCTGTGTTAGAACTAAAAGACGCACAGTACAGTGAAAACCAATACAAATGCAATATAAAAAAATCTATATTTTACATATTGCTGAAAACATACTTTGGTAAAGCAAAAAAAGCTGAGGCTACCATCTTCTATGGGCTAATAATAGTCTGTCCACCTGCTCTGAGGCGGCAGACAGAAATCAACCTGATCGAATACGATCAGGTTGATTGACACCCACTGCTAGCGGCCGATTGGCCGCAAATCTGCAGGGGGCGGTATTGCACTAGCAGTTCACAAGAACTGCTGGTGCAATGATAAATGCAGAGAGCGTATGCTGTCAGCATTTATCGATGTGCAGCGGACATGATACGATGTCCGCTCGCACTTTAATAAATTGACCACATTAACTATTGCTTATAAAATGAAAAGAACACGCCATATTTTAAAAACATATTTATTTAAATAACTTACAGCTAGATTACGAGTTTTGCGTTATGAGCGGTTCAGTGCTAACTTGCAAGTTATTTCTACCGCTCACCTCCCAATAGCGCTGCTATTACAGGTTTGCAAAAACCCGGCGTTAGCAGGCAATATGTCCGCATTGAGCTCCATTGTATGTATGTATGTATTGGGTAATTGTAAAGCGCGGCTAATCACCCGTAAGGGTCTCAAGGTGCTGCTCATTTTATCAAACTTGGAAGGATGAAAGGCTGAGTGAACCTCGCCAGGGATCGAACCTGCAACCCTTGGGTTGCTACAGAGCTCAGCCACACTGCCTTAGCATGCTGAGCTATCTGTCCGGTATCCATTGAGCTCCCTACCACACCTAAATACCAGCGCTGCTTTGAGCAGGTTTTACATGCTCGTGCACGATTTCCCCATAGACATCAATGGGGAGAGCCGGCTACAAAAAAGCCTAACACCTGCAATAAAGGAGCGTAAAGCTCCGTAACGCAGCCCCATTGATTCCATTGATTCCTATGGGGAAAGAAAAGTTATGTTTACACCTAACACCCTAACATAAACCCTCAGTCTTAACACCACTAATCTGCTTCCCCCGACATCGCCACCACCTACATTACACTTATTAACCTCTAATCTGCCACCCCGACACCGCCGACACCTACATTACAGTTATTAACCCCTAATCTGCCGCCCCCAATGTCGCTGCCACCTACCTACACTTATTAACCCATAATCTGCCGCCCTCAACTTCGCTGCCACTATACTAAAGTTATTAACCCCTAAACCTAACCCTAAGTCTAACCCTAACCCTAACGCAAGCCTAACCCTAACACCACTAACTTTAACATAATTAAAATAAATCTAAATAAATTTACAATTAATACATAAATAATTCCTATTTAAGACTAAATATGTACCTATAAAATAAACCTTAAGATAGCTACAATATAACTAATAGTTACTTTGTATCTAGCTTATGTTTTATTTTTATTTCACAGCTAAGTTTGTATTTATTTTAACTAGGTAGACTAGTTAGTAAAAAGTTATTAACTATTTACTAACTTCCTAGTTAAAATAAATAGAAACTTACATGTAAAATAAAACCATGGGCTCGATCCGATAAAAATCGTCGCCCGCAAAAGCTGGCGACGCCAATATTTGCGCTGGTTTGGTATCACATATACGGCGTAACCTAGAAGTTACGCGCGTATATTTCTGCCGTCGCCCGTAGTTTTTTGGGCCATAGACAGGTATACCAAACCAGCGCAGTTTGGTATCCAATATACAGCGTAAGGACTTACGTGGCGAAAATGGAGAAATCTTACTCCATTTTCACCTCCCCACAAAAAGCAGCCGTAAGAAGCCTTACGCTGACTATTGGAGCCCCGTAACTCCCTAAACTAGCTGCTAAATAAACCTAACACCTAACGCATGCGCAATGTCTATCTACCTGTCAACCGCGATCTGCTAAATAAAACCTAACACCTAACGCATGCGCAATGTCTATCTACCTGTCAACCGCGATCCCCCGCCGCAATTCCTAATAAAGTATTTAACCCCTAAACCGCCTCCATCTACATAAACTAACCCCCTACTCTGAGCCCCTAAAACCGCCACCATCTAACTGATCTATCCCCTACTGTGAGCCCCTAAAACCGCCACCATCTAACTGATCTATCCCCTAATGTGAACCCCTAAAACCGCCGCCATCTAACTGATCTATCCCCTAATCTGAGCCCCTAAAACCGCCACCATCTAACTGATCGATCCCCTAATGTGAGCCCCTAAAACCGCCACCATCTAACTGATCTATCCCCTAATGTGAACCCCTAAAACCGCCGCCATCTACCTGATCTATCCACTAATCTGAACCCTTACACCGCCGCCAGCTATATTAATATTATTAACCCCTAATCTAATATCCATAAAGTAATAAGCTCTATTACCAGCCCTTAAAAGGGCCTTTTGCGGGGCTTTGCCCCAAAGTTAACAGCTCTTTTGCCCTATAACCTGCCATCCCTACACCACCGCCACCTATATTAATGGTATTAACCCCTAATGTAAGCCCCTTACACCGCCGCCATCTATATTAAAATTATTAACCCCTAATTTAATCTACCTACCCCGCCGCCAGCTATATTATCTATATTAACCCTAAGTATATTATAGTTAATATAGTTATTACATTATATATATTAACTATATTAACCCTAATTATATTAGGGTTAATATAGTTAATATAGTTACTATAGTATTTATATTAACTATATTAACTCTATCTAACCCTAACACCCGTAACTAAATTCTTATTAAATAAATCTAATTTATATTATAAACTAAAATATTCCTATTTAAATCTAAATACTTACCTATAAAATAAACCCTAAGATAGCTACAATATAATTAATAATTACATTGTAGCTATGTTAGGGTTTATATTTATTTTACAGGTAAATTGTTAATTATTTTAACTAGGTATAATAGCTATTAAATAGTTATTAACTATTTAATAGCTACCTAGTTAAAATAATTACCCAATTACCTGTAAAATAAATCCTAACTTAAGTTACAAATACACCTACACTATCAATAAATTAAATAAACTACAAATATCTATCTAAAAATACAATTAAATAAACTAAACTAAATTACAAAAACAAACAAACACTAAATTACAAAAAATAAAAAAAAGATTACAAGATTTTTATGCTAATTACACCTATTCTAAGCCCCCTAATAAAATAATAAAGCCCCACAATATAAAAAAAATTCCCTACCCTATTCTAAATTAAAAAAAGTTCAAAGCTCTTTTACCTTACCAGCCCTTAAAAGGGCCTTTTGTGGGGGCATGCCCCAAAGAAAACTGCTCTTTTGCCTGAAAAAAAAAACACAATACCACCCCCCAACATTACAACTCACCACCCACATACCCCTAATCTAACCCAAACCCCCCTTAAATAATATATAGAAGTATTTTCTATAAGAAAAAACTAAGGGGACGCGCTGTAGTGTTGATAGAAATTGTGTTGATGTGAATGAAATTCCTCTGGTATCGTGTGAGTTGAACCGTGACAGATAAGTATGTGAAAGTAGAGGTGTATATGTATATATGATTGAGTGAAATCTTGTTAATCAAAGGAGAATGTGTGACTTGTTACAAACCGTAAGACTTGAAACAATTGTGATACATAAGCAAAAAAATCATGAAACAATTGTGATACCTAAACAAAAAATCAATTGGAATATTGCAAAGAACTAAAGACTTGCAACAAAATATGTGAACAGTTGAATTTGATTAAACTCAAAAAACTGAAAAGTCCAATATGTGATAAGTGTTCAGAGATAAAAAGTCCAAATTCAATGTAAAGGATATATAAAGAACAAAAGTTCAAAGGATCAAAACAAATGGCTTGCTCCGCTTGAATCCAAGGTGTGATGAATCAGGAAATCTAGGAGGATAGAAAAACAAGGGGCGCCAACATAGTGTGAATCAGTTTGGAAAACTGGAAAACAGTAGTTATAATAAAATCTACTCACAAGTGGAGTGGCACCTAGAACCAACTGGGTGCATACAGGCAGGCTGACATTCAGGACCAGCAGTCAGTACGCTGGGGGTCTCACCCGGGAGACCTGTGGGTAGGTCAGATGAGGTAGATGGAGTTGCACCCAGTTGGTTCTAGGTGCCACTCCACTTGTGAGTAGATTTTATTATAACTACTGTTTTCCAGTTTTCCAAACTGATTCACACTATGTTGGCGCCCCTTGTTTTATATCCCCCTTAAATAAACCTAACACTACCCTCCTGAAGATCTCCCTACCTTGTCTTCACCACACCGGGCCGAACTCCTCATCCGATCCGGGCGATGTCTTTATCCAAGCGGCAGCAAAGTCTTCTTCCATCCGGCAGCATCTTCCATCAAGCGACATCTTCAATCTTCTTTCTTCGCTCCACCAACGCGGAGCATCCATCCTGGCCGACGACTGAACGACAAATGAGGTACCTTTAAATGACGTCATCCAAGATGGCATCCATCGAATTCCGATTGGCTGATAGGATTCTATCAGCCAATCGGAATTAAGGTAAAAAAATCTGATTGGCTGATTGAATCAGCCAATCAGATTCAAGTTCAATCTGATTGGCTGATTGATGGAAGATGCCGCTTGATGGAAGATGCTGCAGGATGGAAGAAGACTTTGCTGCCGCTTGGATAAAGACATCGCCGGGATGAAGAATTCTTCTTTGCCGCTTGGATAGACATCGCCCGGATCGGATGAGGAGTTCGGCCCGGCGTGGTGAAGATAAGGTAGGGAGATCTTCAGGGGGGTAGTGTTAGGTTTATTTAAGGGGGGTTTGGGTTAGATTAGGGGTATGTGGGTGGTGGGTTGTAATGTTGGGGGGTGGTATTGTGTTTTTTTTTTCAGGCAAAAGAGCAGTTTTCTTTGGGGCATGCCCCGCAAAAGGCCCTTTTAAGGGCTGGTAAGGTAAAAGAGCTTTGAACTTTTTTTTAATTTAGAATAGGGTAGGGAAATTTTTTTATTTTGGGGGGCTTTATTATTTTATTAGGGGGCTTAGAATAGCTATAATTAGCTTAAAAATCTTGTAATCTTTTTTTTATTTTTTGTAATTTAGTGTTTGTTTGTTTTTGTAATTTAGTTTAGTTTATTTAATTGTATTTTTAGATAGATATTTGTAGTTTATTTAATTTATTGATAGTGTAGATGTATTTGTAACTTAGGTTAGGATTTATTTTACAGGTAATTGGGTAATTATTTTAACTAGGTAGCTATTAAATAGTTATACCTAGTTAAAATAATTAACAATTTACCTGTAAAATAAATATAAACCCTAACATATCTACAATGTTATTATTAATTATATTGTAGCAATCTTAGGGTTTATTTTATAGGTAAGTATTTAGATTTAAATAGGAATATTTTAATTAATAATATTAATATTAGATTTATCTTAATAAAAGTTTAGTTAGGGATGTTAGAGTTAGATAGGGTTATTATACTTAATATATATATATATATATATATATATATATATATAATATAATAACGATATTAACTATATTAACCCTAATATAATTAGGGTTAATATAGTTAATATACATAATATAATAACTATATTAACTATATTAACCCTAATATAATTAGGGTTAATATAGTTAATATAGCTGGCGGCGGTGTAGGGGGATTAGATTAGGGGTTAATACATTTATTATAGGTGGCCGCGGTGTAGGGGGATGTAGATTGCAGGCAAAAGAGCAGTTTACTTTGTGACAAAGCCCAGCCAAAAGCCCTTTTAAGGGCTGGTAAAAGAGCTGAATTCTTTGGGGCATGCCCCGCAAAAAGCCCTTTTAAGGGCTGGCAAAAGAGCTGTTACTTTGGGGCAATGCCACGCAAAAAGCCCTTTTCAGGGCTATTTGTAGGGTTAGACTTAGGTTTAGTGGTAGGGATAGTTTAGTATTTTAGGGGTTAAATAATTTAATATAGATGGCGGCGGGGTAGGGGGGTTAAATTAGGTGTTAATAATTTTAAAATAGATGGCGGCGGGGTAGAGGCTCACTTTAGGGGGTAGGTAAGGTAGATGTCGGCGGGGTAGGGGCTCACTTTAGGGGCTTATAGATTTAATATAGCTGGCGGGGGGTCCGGGAGCGGCGGTTTAGGGGTTAATAACTTTATTAGGTTGCGGCGGGGTTTGGGAGCGGCGGTTTAGGGGTTAATAACTTTTTTTATTGTTAGGATAGTGAGGGGGGATAGCGGATAGAGGGTTAGACGTGTCGGGCTATGTTAGGGAGGCGTGTTAGACAGTGCGGGTGATTTCATACTTTAGTCAGGTTTTGTAGGCGCCGGCAGTTTCTAACGTGCCGTAAGTCACTGGCGACGCCAGAAATTTGTACTTGCGCAGATTTCTGGACATCGCTGGTTTATCCAACTTACGGCACGTTAGCATCTGACGGCGCCGTATATTGGATAGCTCGAGATGCGAGCTGAAACTGCGGGCGACGCAGGTTCCCTCGCTTGCGCCACAAACTACGCCGTATATCGGATCGCGCCCCTAAGCTGCCTTACACTAACACCTAACCTTACACTACAATTAAATCAATTACATTAATTAAATACAATTAACTAAATAACAAAAAAAATAAACACTAAATTACACAAAATAAAAAGAAATATATCAAATATTTAAACTAATTAAACCTAATCTAATAGCCCTATCAAAATAAAAAAGCCCCCCCAAAATAAAAAAACCCTAGCCTACACTAAACTGCCAATAGCCCTTAAAAGGGCCTTTTGCGGGGCATTGCATCAAAGAAATCAGCTCTTTTACCTGTAAAAAAATTACAAACAACTCCCCAACAGTAAAACCCAAAACCCACTTCGGGGGTTAGTGTTAGGTTTTTTTAAGTGTTTATTGGGTGGGTTTTATTTTTAGCTTAGGGTTTGGGCTGAAACAGAGCTAAATGCCCTTTTAAGGGCAATGCCAATCCAAATGCCCTTTTCAGGGCAATGGGGAGCTTAGATTTTTTTAGA
The DNA here is from genome assembly GCF_027579735.1 of Bombina bombina. Classification (NCBI taxonomy): domain Eukaryota; kingdom Metazoa; phylum Chordata; class Amphibia; order Anura; family Bombinatoridae; genus Bombina; species Bombina bombina. The sequence continues at coordinate 1,067,677,520 of NC_069504.1, forward strand.
TAGGATTTTATTTGGGGGTTTGGTTGTGTGGGTGGTGGGTTTTACTGTTGGGGGGTTGTTTGTATTTTTTTTTTACAGGTAAAAGAGCTGATTTCTTTGGGGCAATGCCCCGCAAAAGGCCCTTTTAAGGGCTATTGGCAGTTAAGTGTAGGCTAGGATTTTTTTTTAATTTTGGGGGGCTTTTTTATTTTGATAGGGCTATTAGATTAGGTGTAATTAGTTTATATATTTGATAATTTCTGTTTTATTTTGTGTAATTTAGTGTTTTTTTTTGTAATTTAGTTAATTGTATTTAATTAATGTAATTGATTTAATTGTACTGTAAGGTTAGGTGTTAGTGTAAGGCAGCTTAGGTTTTATTTTACAGGTAAGTTTGTAATTATTTTAACTAGGTAGTTAGTAAATAGTTAATAACTATTTACTAACTAGTCTACCTAGTTAAAATAAATACAAACTTACCTGTGAAATAAAAATAAAACATAAGCTAGATACAATGTAACTATTAGTTATATTGTAGCTAGCTTAGGTTTTATTTTATAGGTAAGTCTTTAGTTTTAAATAGGAATTATTTAGGTATTAATTGTAATTTTTATTTAGATTTATTTTAATTATGTTAAAGTTAGTGTGTGTTATGGTTAGGGTTAAACTTAGGGTTAGGTTTACGGGTTAATAACATTAGTATAGTGGCGACGATTTTGGGGGCAGCAGATTAGGGGTTAATAACAGTAATGTAGGTTGCGGTGATGTTAGGGACAGCAGATTAGGGGTTAATAATATTTAACTAGTGTTTGCAATGTGGGAGTACGGCAGTTTAGGGGTTAATATGTTTATAATAGTGGCGGCGATGTCCAGAGCTGCAGATTAGGGATAAATAATTTTATTTTAGTGTTTGCGATGCGGGAGGGCCTCGGTTTAGGGGTTAATAGGTAGTTTATGGGTGTTAGTGTACTTTTTAGCACTTTAGTTATGAGTTTTATGCTACAGCTTTGCAACATAAAAGCCATAACTACTGACTTTTAGTTTACGGTACTTGTAGTTATAGGCTGTACCGCTCACTTTTTGGCCGGACAGGCAAACTCGTAATACCGGCCCTGTGGAAGTCCCATTGAAAAAGGTCTTTTTGAAAGCTGCGGTAGTTACGTTGCATTACGGCCGAAAAAGTGTGTGGTACAGAGATACCTGCAAAACTCGTAATACCAGCGGTAGTGAAAAAGCAGCGTTATGATGCTTTTTCACTCATAGCGCAAAACTCATAATCTAGCCGAAAATAACTTATAGATACAATGTAATACATACAAATAACAAACTGTACAATATACCCACAATCCCTAGCTCATTACGCATTCACTGCAGGTACTGAGAGATAGTAATAAGGGGCACCCTCAATGTATGGAGTGTTAAATAGATGGACAATTGTAAAACTAAATCAATAATGAGAGGGGTATTGGTAATACTAATATATCATAGTACACAATAGTAAATGAAATGCATATGGAATGGAAATAGATTACAGATTACAAAAATGCACAGCAGTATATAATATACATATAAGAAATGTATACATATAAATACGAGAGTCCTCAAATGGGAGTAGCAAAAGTGTGGCAATGGTACAACAATAATTACAATTTGATATGTCAAATATATTATAGGCATACAGTTGATAGTCAAAGAGGCACAAAGTCCTTAAATGGCTTGGAGATGGTATCATTGAGGTGAATAGGGTGGCACAGTCAAGGCAGCTATCTGTGGAGGATCAAGGCCGCGACCCAGAGTCAGTAATCTTTAGTGAATAGAAGAGAACAGAAGCGCCACATGGCCCAATATTGTAGGAAATATTTTTGAAATAATATATGATAAGTGCACTCACATATGCTATGACACCCCTAGTGGTGTGGATGGAGCGATCTGGGGTCAATAACAGTCACCCAGAAGATTGACTTCCAGTGGATGTGCAGGTATATTTGATGGAGCACCTCCCTTGGTGCTACAGAAGCAGACTGGGATCAATGTGGTCACCCAGTAGACTTAACACCGGCAAACAGGAACTCTCAGTGGTCCAATACCAGATAGCAAATGAGAATAATAGATAACCAACAGGCAGCAAGTGGTAAGTTAAGAAAACGTACTTTATTAAAAGGTTAAAAAAGTGGCCTGATGAAACAGCACTGGTTGGCTGAGAAACGCGTTGCTAACTTTTTTTTTTTTTTTTTAATAATATTTTTATTGAGGTTTAGTTAAAGACATACATGGATCATAATAACACATTCTTATGTCACATGAGATAAGGCTACAATTGTACAGGAGTAATAAAATAAACATGTAAGAGACGTATAACCAACAATTTACATAGTTTGCAAACATTAAACAGGTAAGATGCTAATCTTTCAGGAACCTTCTATATGGCATAATAGATTACTCTTGGGCCAACAAAAGTAACAGGAAATAATAAAGCGAAAGAAGGGACTTGTAACCAAGGAGACCACTTTTGGATCTCAATGATAAACCTCTATTTTTTAAATTTAATAGCAATTTTTGTTCCTGAGGTCCTGAAGATTCTTACAACATAGGACATGAGGGGTAATAACTAGGAATACTACAGTGATGTGCGGTGACTTCAGAGGCTGGTGAGGCAGTGGCTAGCAATCGGATATGCCTTCATTCTTTAGATATCCTTTGTTGAAGAAATAGCAATGCACATGAGCGAGCCAATCGCATGAGGTATCTATATGCAGCCACCAATCAGTATCTACTGAGCATATTTAGATATGATTTTCAACAAAGGATATCAGATTTTCTTCATTCTTTTGATATCCTTTGTTGAAAAGCATATCTAAATTTGCTTAGTAGCTACTGAGCGTATTTAGATATCCTTTCCAACAAAGGATATCAAAAGAATGAAGAAAATCATATATCCTTTGTTGAAAATCATATCTAAATATGCTCACTAGCTATGAGCATATTTAGATATGCTTTTCAACAAAGGATATCAAAAGAATGAATAAACTCAGATCTAAATATGCTCATTAGCTACTGAGCATATTTAGATATGATTGTCAACAAAGGATATATGATTTTCTTCATTCTTTTGATATCCTTTGTTGAAAAGCATATCTAAATATGCTTAGTAGCTACTGGGCGTATTTAGATATGCTTTTCAACAAAGGATATCAAAAGAATGAAGAAAATCAGATATCCTTTGTTGGAAAAAATATCTAAATATGCTCAGCTAATGAGCATATTTAGATCTGATTTTCAACAAACATACCATAGCATAGCAACTTGCAAGTTTTGATTAATAAATGTATTTTGTGTATGACCTGGTCAGTGTTGTAAGTTACATTTATTAAGCAAATAAGCACAAAATCACAAAATGGCTGCTCATTAAAATATATTTATAATTTAAATATATTTAGTAAGTTACAATACTGACCTTGTCAAACACAAAATACATTTATTAAGCAAATAAGCACTAAATCACAAGGTGGCTGCAAGATGGCTGCTCATTTTAACATATATTTATTAAACTGCCAGAGAAGTTGGGAAGTGGACTGTGGAACATACCAGAGCATCTCCCTCACACACACAGCCCCCTCACTCTCTAAGCTCTCCCTCACACACAGCCCCCTCACTCTCTAAGCTCTCCCTCACACACACAGCCCCCTCACTCTCTAAGCTCTCCCTCACACACACAGCCCCCTCACTCTCTAAGCTCTCCCTCACACACACAGCCCCCTCACTCTCTAAGCTCTCCCTCACATACAGCCCCCTCACTCTCTAAGCTCTCCCTCACACACACAGCCCCCTCACTCTCTAAGCTCTCCCTCACACACACAGCCCCCTCACTCTCTAAGCTCTCCCTCACACACACAGCCCCCTCACTCTCTAAGCTCTCCCTCACACACACAACCCCCCTCACTCTCTAAGGTCTCCCTCACACACAGCCCCCCTCACTCTCTAAGCTCTCCCTCACACACACAGCCCCCTCACTCTCTAAGCTCTCCCTCAAACACAGCCCCCCCACTCTCTAAGCTCTCCCTCACACACACAGCCCCCTCACTCTCTAAGCTCTCCCTCACACACACAGCCCCCTCACTCTCTAAGCTCTCCCTCACACACACACAGCCCCCTCACTCTCTAAGCTATCCCTCACACACACAGCCCCCTCACTCTCTAAGCTCTCCCTCACACACACAGCCCCCTCACTCTCTAAGCTCTCCCTCACACACACAGCCCCCTCACTCTCTAAGCTCTCCCTCACACACACAGCCCCCTCACTCTCTAAGCTCTCCCTCACACACACAGCCCCCCTCACTCTCTAAGCTCTCCCTCACACACACAGCCCCCTCACTCTCTAAGCTCTCCCTCACACACACAACCCCCCTTCACTCTCTAAGGTCTCCCTCACACACAGCCCCCCTCACTCTCTAAGCTCTCCCTCACACACACAGCCCCCTCACTCTCTAAGCTCTCCCTCAAACACAGCCCCCTCACTCTCTAAGCTCTCCCTCACACACACAGCCCCCTCACTCTCTAAGCTCTCCCTCACACACACAGCCCCCTCACTCTCTAAGCTCTCCCTCACACACACAGCCCCCTCACTCTCTAAGCTCTCCCTCACAAACAGCCCCCTCACTCTCTAAGCTCTCCCTCACACACACAGCCCCCTCACTCTCTAAGCTCTCCCTCACACACACAGCCCCCTCACTCTCTAAGCTCTCCCTCACACACACAGCCCCCTCACTCTCTAAGCTCTCCCTCACACACACAGCCCCCTCACTCTCTAAGCTCTCCCTCACACACACAGCCCCCTCACTCTCTAAGGTCTCCCTCACACACACAGCCCCCTCACTCTCTAAGCTCTCCCTCACACACACAGCCCCCTCACTCTCTAAGCTCTCCCTCTCACACACAGCCCCCTCACTCTCTAAGCTCTCCCTCAAACACAGCCCCCTAACTCTCTAAGCTCTCCCTCACACACACAGCCCCCTCACTCTCTAAGCTCTTCCTCTCACACAGCCCCCTCACTCTCTAAGCTCTCCCTCACACACACAGCCCCCTCACTCTCTAAGCTCTCCCTCACACACAGCCCCCTCACTCTCTAAGCTCTCCCTCACACACACCCTCACTCTCTAAGTTCTCCCTCACACACACAGCCCCCTCACTCTCTAAGCTCTCCCTCACACACACAGCCCCCTCACTCTCTAAGCTCTCCCTCACACACACAGCCCCCTCACTCTCTAAGCTCTCCCTCACACACACAGCCCCCTCACTCTCTAAGCTCTCCCTCACACACACAGCCCCCTCACTCTCTAAGCTCTCCCTCACACACACAGCCCCCTCACTCTCTAAGGTCTCCCTCACACACACAGCCCCCTCACTCTCTAAGGTCTCCCTCACACACACAGCCCCCTCACTCTCTAAGCTCTCCCTCTCACACACAGCCCCCTAACTCTCTAAGCTCTTCCTCTCACACAGCCCCCTCACTCTCTAAGCTCTCCCTCACACACACAGCCCCCTCACTCTCTAAGCTCTCCCTCACACACAGCCCCCTCACTCTCTAAGCTCTCCCTCACACACACCCTCACTCTCTAAGTTCTCCCTCACACACACAGCCCCCTCACTCTCTAAGGTCTCCCTCACACACAGCCCCCTCACTCTCTAAGCTCTCCCTCACACACACAGCCCCCTCACTCTCTAAGCTCTCCCTCACACACACAGCCCCCTCACTCTCTAAGCTCTCCCTCACACACACAGCCCCCTCACTCTCTAAGCTCTCCCTCACACACACAGCCCCCTCACTCTCTAAGCTCTCCCTCACACACACAGCCCCCTCACTCTCTAAGCTCTCCCTCACACACACAGCCCCCTCACTCTCTAAGCTCTCCCTCACACACACAGCCCCCTCACTCTCTAAGCTCTCCCTCACACACACAGCCCCCTCACTCTCTAAGCTCTCCCTCACACACACAACCCCCCTCACTCTCTAAGGTCTCCCTCACACACAGCCCCCCTCACTCTCTAAGCTCTCCCTCACACACACAGCCCCCTCACTCTCTAAGCTCTCCCTCAAACACAGCCCCCTCACTCTCTAAGCTCTCCCTCACACACACAGCCCCCTCACTCTCTAAGCTCTCCCTCACACACACAGCCCCCTCACTCTCTAAGCTCTCCCTCACACACACAGCCCCCTCACTCTCTAAGCTCTCCCTCACACACAGCCCCCTCACTCTCTAAGCTCTCCCTCACACACACAGCCCCCTCACTCTCTAAGCTCTCCCTCACACACACAGCCCCCTCACTCTCTAAGCTCTCCCTCACACACACAGCCCCCTCACTCTCTAAGCTCTCCCTCACACACACAGTCCCCTCACTCTCTAAGGTCTCCCTCACACACACAGCCCCCTCACTCTCTAAGCTCTCCCTCACACACACAGCCCCCTCACTCTCTAAGCTCTCCCTCTCACACACAGCCCCCTCACTCTCTAAGCTCTTCCTCTCACACAGCCCCCTAACTCTCTAAGCTCTCCCTCACACACACAGCCCCCTCACTCTCTAAGCTCTTCCTCTCACACAGCCCCCTCACTCTCTAAGCTCTCCCTTACACACACAGCCCCCTCACTCTCTAAGCTCTCCCTCACACACAGCCCCCTCACTCTCTAAGCTCTCCCTCACACACACAGCCCCCTCACTCTCTAAGCTCTCCCTCACACACACAGCCCCCTCACTCTCTAAGCTCTCCCTCACACACACAGCCCCCTCACTCTCTAAGGTCTCCCTCACACACACAGCCCCCTCACTCTCTAAGGTCTCCCTCACACACACAGCCCCCTCACTCTCTAAGCTCTCCCTCTCACACACAGCCCCCTCACTCTCTAAGCTCTTCCTCTCACACAGCCCCCTCACTCTCTAAGCTCTCCCTCACACACACAGCCCCCTCACTCTCTAAGCTCTCCCTCACACACAGCCCCCTCACTCTCTAAGCTCTCCCTCACACACACCCTCACTCTCTAAGTTCTCCCTCACACACACAGCCCCCTCACTCTCTAAGGTCTCCCTCACACACACAGCCCCCTCACTCTCTAAGCTCTCCCTCTCACACAGCCCCCTCACTCTCTAAGGTCTCCCTCACACACAGCCCCCTCACTCTCTAAGCTCTCCCTCACACACACAGCCCCCCCACTCTCTAAGCTCTTCCTTACACACACAGCCCCCTCACTCTCTAAGCTCTTCCTTACACACACAGCCCCCTCACTCTCTAAGCTCTCCCTCACGCACACAGCCCCCTCACTCTCTAAGCTCTTCCTTACACACACAGCCCCCTCACTCTCTAAGCTCTCCCTCACACACACAGCCCCCTCACTCTCTAAGCTCTCCCTCACACACACAGCCCCCTCACTGTCTAAGGTCTCCCTCACACACACAGCCCCCTCACTCTCTAAGGTCTCCCTCACACACACAGCCCCCTCACTCTCTAAGTTCTCCCTCACACACACAGCCCCCTCACTCTCTAAGGTCTCCCTCACACGCACAGCCCCCTCACTCTCTAAGTTCTCCCTCACACACACAGCCCCCTCACTCTCTAAGCTCTCCCTCACACACACAGCCCCCTCACTCTCTAAGGTCTCCCTCACACACACACACAGCCCCCTCACACACACAGCCCCCTCACTCTCTAAGCTCTCCCTCTCACACAGCCCCCTCACTCTCTAAGGTCTCCCTCACACACACAGCCCCCTCACTCTCTAAGCTCTCCCTCACACACACAGCCCCCTCACTCTCTAAGCTCTCCCTCACACACACAGCCCCCTCACTCTCTAAGCTCTCCCTCACACACACAGCCCCCTCCACAACCTCTCAGCTGCTTCATGCAGACACAGCCCCCTCCTCACCCTCTCGGTTCCTTCACACATGAACAGCCAACTCCTTAACCTGTCAGATACCCTCTCCCACACACAACCCCCTCTGCACGCTCTCATCCCCCTCTCCCTAACACACAGCCCCCTCCTTACCCTCTCAGATCCACTCTCTCACAAACGGCCCTCTCCTCACTCAGTCATCCCCTCTCCCTCATACACAGACCCCTCCTTACCCTGTCAGCTCCCCTCTCACTCACTCACAAAGCCCCCTTCTCACCTTCACAACCCAACCTCAAACCAGGCAGCTCCTATCAGCTATCTTTCTGAATCCCATTCTCTCTCTCCCTCCCTCCTGACCCTCTCAGTCCACCTCTCACTCACACACAGCCTCCTCTTTACAAACATATGCAATCTCTCATTCACACACCACTCTCACCCCCCCCCTCTTACCCCTCCACATGCACAGCCCCCTCACTCTCTTAGCTCTCCCTCACACACAGCCCTCCACATGCACACACCTCACACACCCTCATATACACATATCTGTCTCAAACGTTTTCTGTCACACTCACAGGCAGACACTGAGTACTGACCTCTTAGTTAAAATAACTGCTCAGCAAATATTTACACATAGCTTCTGTAAAGGGACAGGGAGAAGATCAGTGTGTGTTCTGTGCAGACCGGAGGGAGGAGTTCATTCAGGTTACTTCCTGAGTTAAGCAGTGGTGCTGATCTGAAGCAAAATATTGTAAACATGAGACACAATTTCCAGGATGCCTAATTTTATAGGCATTGCACATATGATCTTTAGCTTCAGCTGTTCAGTGTAGAGATTAGCATAAAGATGAAATGCTGAACGGCTACAAGTAAAAGACAGTGGATCATGTTAGAGGAGGAGTGGGGGACAATAACTGCAGCTTGGAACAAGAGGTTAATTAGAGCAGTAGTATAAGGCTAATACTACTTCTCTAATTAACCTCTTGTTGCAAGCTGAAGTTATTGTCCCCCACTCCTCTAACATGATCCACTGTCTTTTACTTTTAGCTGTTTAGCATTTCATCTTTATGCTAATCTTTCTCTACGCTGTACAGCTGAAGCTAAATTCATTATCTGCAGCTCCATTTCCTCTCTGGCAACGCAGGACTCACTGAGAAGGGGCTGGGAAGCATCACTGTCATATCAGATAGCTTTACGGTGAGCTAATAGTGCAGTCCCGGCTATCAGGGGTTCTTGTTGCCCTGCCCCCACCCTTGATCTACCACTGGTGCTGCATCTAATAACGGAAGCCAACAAAATTTCCTGCATCATTTAAAAAATAAAAACTGAAGTTCCTAGCTTGTTGTACACTGTTAAAAGCCGTGTGGGCTAAGATGCCTCTGTAAGATTGTGCTGACTGAGTGCTCTTTGTAATTTTATTAATAAGTACTATTACTCTAGTAGCGGGAAGTATCGGCAATGTGTACCTTACCTTAGTAGACTGTCACTGACTACACGGTGACTCCTAGTCCTGAGTCTGACTCCTCAGTCTCCTCCAGGCAGTGGGCAGGCACTGGCAGCACCTCCTCCAGCGTCCACACAGTCCAGCTAGCTAGGCAGCACGGTCCGGTCGGGCACACGTACGCAGAGACTCTCTCAGCAGCAGCTCCCTCCACTACTGAGTCTACTCTTCCCGCCAGTCGATCTGTCAGCGCGCGCAACGTCAAAATGGTCACATGGCCCACACCTGTCAATCAGCAGCCCAGCAGGCACGCTTCCCCGCAGTGCTGCTGAAGCTGTGATTGGCTGAGGTGACCTAGCTCATCATGGAGGCGGTTTTGAGAACCGCCTCCATTGGAGCTTGTATCAGGGCCAGGCAAGTCACCAGTGGGTGGCGCAGCTCCAGATCCATGTTGCGCAATTAATGGAGGGCAGCGGACCGGCTCACTGCCTCCTAATTGCGCAACAATGGAATATGGATGCTGAATATTTGCACAGCGCATGCGCAAAGCGCAGTAACATAACATAATGAGTAATCCCATGGGGTAGGGGAGGTACCCGGGCGATGGTGGGCGTGGCCAAAAAAAGAATGAAGAAACAAATAAATATGAATAAAAATCTTTTTTCCCCTCATTGGACAGGGTAGGCACTGCCTCCCCTGCCTCCTATTACTGCACGTCACTGGAATACTAATGAATCCACAGGACTACTCATAAGTTATATAAATTACTAGAGTAGATATGGGAAAAAAGGTACTATAATCCAAACCTCCTTAATAATATTAAGTAGGAACCATATTAAGTCAGATAGATCCAGTAGTCTGATTAAAATAGGTGGGTTCCGTATTATTATGCACTTTGGATTAGAGATGGGTATCAAGGGGTGGAGGGAGGTGCGGTATAGACAAGAGAAACCGCTTTTTTAATTCTCCTAAAGCTAGGAGACATATTATAGAGTAGTGTAGTAGCAGGGGGGGGGAGGTAGTAAAATAGATACTGTGGGTAGAATATATGCCAAAGAAGACTTTCAAGGTATAAAGCACTGATTGTATAATGTCACTAAGCTGGGGAGGAGAGCAAATGAAACTGTAAAGAAATCAGGGTGTGTGTAGAGATTATAGGCTCATCCAGCTAGTATTATTGATCAGTCCTGCTGATCTAGAGAAAGTAGGCGAAGTCAGTAGCTTGATATTTAGAGTACTTACTTAGGCCTAGATTTGGAGTTCGGCGGTAGCCGTCAAACCAGCGTTAGAGGCTCCTAACGCTGGTTTTGGCCGCCCGCTGGTATTTGGAGTCAGTGATTAAAGGGTCTAACGCTCACTTTTCAGCCGCGACTTTTCCATACCGCAGATCCCCCTACGCCATTTGCGTAGCCTATCTTTTCAATGGGATCTTTCTAACGCTGGTATTTAGAGTCGTTTCTGAAGTGAGCGTTAGAGCTCTAACGACAAAATTCCAGCCGCCTGAAAATAGCAGGAGTTAAGAGCTTTCTGGCTAACGCCGGTTTATAAAGCTCTTAACTACTGTACCCTAAAGTACACTAACACCCATAAACTACCTATGTACCCCTAAACCGAGGTCCCCCCACATCGCCGCCACTCTATTTAAATTTTTAACCCCTAATCTGCCGACCGCCACCTACGTTATACTTATGTACCCCTAATCTGCTGCCCCTAACCCCGCCGACCCCTATATTATATTTCTTAACCCCTAACTTGCCCCCCACAACGTCGCCGCAAGCTACTTAAAATAATTAACCCCTAATCTTCCGACCGCAAATCGCCGCCACCTACGTTATCCCTATGTACCCCTAATCTGCTACCCCTAACATCGCCGACCCCTATATTATATTTATTAACCCCTAATCTGCCCCCCTCAACGTCGCCGACACCTGCCTACACTTATTAACCCCTAATCTGCCGAGCGGACCTGAGCGCTACTATAATAAAGTTATTAACCCCTAACCCGCCTCACTAACCCTATCATAAATAGTATTAACCCCTAATCTGCCCTCCCTAACATCGCCGACACCTAACTTCAATTATTAACCCCTAATCTGCCGACCGGAGCTCACCGCTATTCTAATAAATGTATTAACCCCTAAAGCTAAGTCTAACCCTAACACTAACACCCCCCTAAGTTAAATATAATTTAAATCTAACGAAATAAATTAACTCTTATTAAATAAATTATTCCTATTTAAAGCTAAATACTTACCTGTAAAATAAATCCTAATATAGCTACAATATAAATTATAATTATATTATAGCTATTTTAGGATTAATATTTATTTTACAGGCAACTTTGTAATTATTTTAACCAGGTACAATAGCTATTAAATAGTTAAGAACTATTTAATAGTTACCTAGTTAAAATAATAACAAATTTACCTGTAAAATAAATCCTAACCTAAGTTATAATTAAAACTAACACTACTCTATCAATAAAATAATTAAATAAACTACCTACAATTACCTACAATTAACCTAACACTACACTATCAATAAATTAATTAAACACAATTCATACAAATAAATACAATTAAATAAACTAGCTAAAGTACAAAAAATAAAAAAGAACTAAGTTACAGAAAATAAAAAAATATTTACAAACATAAGAAAAATATTACAACAATTTTAAACTAATTACACCTACTCTAAGCCCCCTAATAAAATAACAAAGCCCCCCAAAATAAAAAATTCCCTACCCTATTCTAAATTAAAAAAGTTACAAGCTCTTTTACCTTACCAGCCCTGAACAGGGCCCTTTGCGGGGCATGCCCCAAGAATTTCAGCTCTTTTGCCTGTAAAAAAAAACATACAATACCCCCCCCCCCAACATTACAACCCACCACCCACATACCCCTAATCTAACCCAAACCCCCTTAAAGAAACCTAACACTAAGCCCCTGAAGATCTTCCTACCTTGTCTTCACCATACCAGGTTCACCGATCCGTCCTGGCTCCAACATCTTCATCCAACCCAAGCGGGGGTTGGCGATCCATAATCCGGTCCAGAAGAGGCTCCAAAGTCTTCCTCCTATCCGGCAAGAAGAGGACATCCGGACCGGCAAACATCTTCTCCAAGCGGCATCTTCGATCTTCTTCCATCTGGAGCGAAGCGGCAGGATCCTGAAGACATCCAGCGCGGAACATCCATCCGGACCGACGACTGAACGACGAATGACTGTTCCTTTAAGGGACGTCATCCAAGATGGCGTCCCTCGAATTCCGATTGGCTGATAGGATTCTATCAGCCAATCGGAATTAAGGTAGGAATTTTCTGATTGGCTGATGGAATCAGCCAATCAGAATCAAGTTCAATCCGATTGGCTGATCCAATCAGCCAATCAGATTGAGCTCGCATTCTATTGGCTGTTCCGATCAGCCAATAGAATGCGAGCTCAATCTGATTGGCTGATTGGATCGGCCAATCGGATTGAACTAGATTCTGATTGGCTGATTCCATCAGCCAATCAGAAAATTCCTACCTTAATTCCGATTGGCTGATAGAATCAGCCAATCGGAATTCGAGGGACGCCATCTTGGATGACGTCCCTTAAAGGAACAGTCATTCGTCGTTCAGTCGTCGGTCCGGATGGATGTTCCGCGCTGGATGTCTTCAGGATCCTGCCGCTTCGCTCCGGATGGAAGAAGATCGAAGATGCCGCTTGGAGAAGATGTTTGCCGGTCCGGATGTCCTCTTCTTGCCGGATAGGAGGAAGACTTTGGAGCCTCTTCTGGACCGGATTATGGATCGCCAACCCCCGCTTGGGTTGGATGAAGATGTTGGAGCCAGGACGGATCGGTGAACCTGGTATGGTGAAGACAAGGTAGGAAGATCTTCAGGGGCTTAGTGTTAGGTTTCTTTAAGGGGGTTTGGGTTAGATTAGGGGTATGTGGGTGGTGGGTTGTAATGTTGGGGGGGGGGTATTGTATGTTTTTTTTACAGGCAAAAGAGCTGAAATTCTTGGGGCATGCCCCGCAAAGGGCCCTGTTCAGGGCTGGTAAGGTAAAAGAGCTTGTAACTTTTTTAATTTAGAATAGGGTAGGGAATTTTTTATTTTGGGGGGCTTTGTTATTTTATTAGGGGGCTTAGAGTAGGTGTAATTAGTTTAAAATTGTTGTAATATTTTTCTTATGTTTGTAAATATTTTTTTATTTTCTGTAACTTAGTTCTTTTTTATTTTTTGTACTTTAGATAGTTTATTTAATTGTATTTATTTGTAGGAATTGTGTTTAATTAATTTATTGATAGTGTAGTGTTAGGTTAATTGTAGGTAATTGTAGGTAGTTTATTTAATTATTTTATTGATAGGGTAGTGTTAGGTTTAATTATAACTTAGGTTAGGATTTATTTTACAGGTAAATTTGTTATTATTTTAACTAGGTAACTATTAAATAGTTCTTAACTATTTAATAGCTATTGTACCTGGTTAAAATAATTACAAAGTTGCCTGTAAAATAAATATTAATCCTAAAATAGCTATAATATAATTATAATTTATATTGTAGCTATATTAGGATTTATTTTACAGGTAAGTATTTAGCTTTAAATAGGAATAATTTATTTAATAAGAGTTAATTTATTTCGTTAGATTTAAATTATATTTAACTTAGGGGGGTGTTAGTGTTAGGGTTAGACTTAGCTTTAGGGGTTAATACATTTATTAGAATAGCGGTGAGCTCCGGTCGGCATATTAGGGGTTAATAATTGAAGTTAGGTGTCGGCGATGTTAGGGAGGGCAGATTAGGGGTTAATACTATTTATGATAGGGTTAGTGAGGCGGATTAGGGGTTAATACATTTATTATAGTAGCGCTCAGGTCCGCTCGGCAGATTAGGGGTTAATAAGTGTAGGCAGGTGTCGGCGACGTTGTGGGGGGCAGGTTAGGGGTTAATAAATATAATATAGGGGTCGGCGGTGTTAGGGGTAGCAGATTAGGGGTACATAGGGATAACGTAGGTGGCGGCGGTTTACGGAGCGGCAGATTAGGGGTTTAAAAAAATATGCAGGGGTCAGCGATAGCGGGGGCGGCAGATTAGGGGTTAATAAGTGTAAGGTTAGGGGTGTTTAGACTCGGGGTACATGTTAGAGTGTTAGGTGCAGACGTAGGAAGTGTTTCCCCATAGGAAACAATGGGGCTGCGTTAGGAGCTGAACGCTGCTTTTTTGCAGGTGTTAGGTTTTTTTTCAGCTCAAACAGCCCCATTGTTTCCTATGGGGGAATCGTGCACGAGCACGTTTTTGAGGCCGGCCGCGTCCGTAAGCAACTCTGGTATCGAGAGTTGCATTTGCGGTAAAAATGCTCTACGCTCCTTTTTTGGAGCCTAACGCAGCATTTGATTAAACTCTCGATACCAGAGTTAAATTTATGGTGCGGCCAGAAAAAAGCCCGCGGAGCGTTAGCAGCCCTTTTACCGCCGAACTCCAAATCTAGGCCTAAGGGAGTAAATAGGTTGTAGATAAAATAAGTAGTATATGTGGTTTAAATGCTAAAGAGCTCATTATGGGTTGGAGAGGAGGTAACAAAGTAAATATGAGAGGCAGCAAATACTGAGTGGACAGACTGTAGAGGAACAGGACAATGTAATCGTATATATAACCTTATAAACATAGTAGTAAGCAGGGGGAAAATAAAAATAGACTGGCTACCTAGTAAGGTAATAGTATTTCTGGCATGTGAGAGCCTAGTTCTAACTTTTACGATAGGAGTGATATCAGTTTCTTGAGCAGAAGCTCTATATCCAGCAATAGGAAGACACTAAATTACAAATAACAACAAACTATGTAGAGAGCATATGTTAATACACAGCAGGCATTTGCTAATATGTACCAGACTGAAAGATTAAAGTGAATACATTGAGTGTAGTGTGAAAATGTCAAAGTGAGGTAGGGTAGGTTTACACTGTTATAATTTCTATGGGGCACAAAGTGAGAGATTGCCCTGACTTCTACCTGCAATCTCGGCCGCTGATCGCATGAATCAAAATAACCCCAGTGTACTAAAGCAATGGTTCACTCAACTCATAGCCTCACTGCTCAGAAGATTATAGGCACTCAAATATAATTAGCTGTACTACAGTGAGGGGAAACACAAGAACGGCTACAAATATCCGCACACTGTATAATATAAGGAATGAAAGTGTCTTAGCTGTGGCGGATTATTTAGGGTGTCAGACATTAAATTCCTAACTTAGCCTGGATATAATATAGCTAGGGAGGCTTCCCTGTAAAGAATTCTCAACATATGCAATGAAAACAGGAGCTAATATAGATATCATATACAATTAACATGTCTCAACATCATAAAAACTAATGAAACTGTGCATATCTCCGTTAAAGCTACACAGAGACAGTTTAAAACGATATTTGTTGGAGTGACTATCTGTAGCTGGGCTACGTATGCACTATCGGGTCCTGCACAGAAATATGCAAGGGAGTATAAGGAAACATTTTAACATAGCTCATGGTAAATCATCCGAACATATTACAGATTATGTGTAATGACATATAAAACAAATATATGTATCGTTTACAGTATATGCTAGTCTCAGTTGTTACCATGCAGTTCACTTGTGGTAGTAGTCTGATAAAAGTCACTAGTTTAGAGATGATCCGCTGCCCTGATTGACCGTATGTGACTTGAGATACATTAGTGCAAGTCTACGTTCTTACTGTCTCCAATGTCTCGGTCACTTGTATGGTAATTAGTCCTCAGCCTATGCCGGAGCGCCAAGCCACATCAAAGACAGCAGTAATATGTCCCAAAGACATGTTATCGCAATGTCTCCTCACCTTCAAAGCTTCCAGATAGCCCATCTCCAAACTAGCTGCATCACTGTCACTTTGTGCCAAATAAATTTGTATTGGCGCAGACAAGTTCATGTGAACACCTGGGATGGTCCCAACTGAGGTGCCCAGCTTGTGAGAAACTTTCTCGCTCCCAAACAGCATGGCTCCGTTTTGCATGCTCTTGCTGAAAACTATCACAGTATTCTTACCAATGGCGTCATCACAGGGAGCACCCGGTTCCGATAATAGCGTTTGGTAGTTATTAGGTAGAAAGTTCCTCTCCAGCACAGTTAGGAGGATTGGTTTTAGCTGAAGGAACTGAGCATGTAGCTGCTGCAGTGTCTCCTCGTTCCACGAGATAGTCGCCATCTTGGGTGTCAGTAATCCCCAGCAGCCACGCAGACAGTATTATTCAGAGATCCTCAAAAGTAGTAAAAACAGTCCCTCTGCCACTTTAGGGGGAATTTTTCAGCCGCTGGTAGCCTGCACTCATCCAGACTCCTGATTACCGCTGCTGAGTTGGTTGTTTCCAGCTAGTCTGCATGAGGCGCACGGATTCCAGAGTGTGCTGTTTAGCTGGTGCGGTTGTTCTCTTCATGTCTCTGGCTTATCAAATAAAAGCCGTAATAAATATTGAAAGTGTCCTGAAACACCTTTTTATATACCTTGCTCTGCCCAGGTGAAGATTAAGATCAGACTTGTTGCTATAATTTGGTATTTATACCTTCAAATTAAATTGTTTTTTTAGGAGCCCATTAAATGTACGTCCTGCTCCTTCTATGGCTGGCTCCGCCCCGTGGAGGGAGCTGCTAACTTTTTTTTAACCTTTTAATAAAGTGAGAGTGGGAGGTGATGTCACCAGGTGGGGGTGTGGCTTATAGCCGTTATTAGTCTATGTCGCAGTTACTACATTAGACATGTTGTACAAGCTGTATACTTCTATGCTCTGCAATAAAATAGCGTTGTACCTTACATGGTGTCAGAAGTACTTGCCTGTGCTTCTGTTTCCTGAGTAGTGAAAATATTACAATGAAAAAAGAGAAGCCTCCAACAAACAAACATATGTGGCAGTGCCGTCTCAACAGTATTATACTCCAATATAGAGATGATAGCAAGTATCAGGTATGAAGTCAGGAGAGCAAATCCTGTGTGTCTAACATATGTCTCTTAGCATACAATCCACTTGGAGGACACACAAGTAAAAAAGCACTCTGACACTTACTTAGATAGTTGTCAGACCGTGCTGCTCTATTATACCTGTGATCCAAGTATCATCTTGCTTCCACGTACCGGCTGGCCTTAGAAATTCATTCGATAGCAAGTCGGGAGCCCTGCAGGTAAACCCTCGATATATGAACAATCCAATAGAAAAAACCTTATCCGGCTCACTAAAAAATGTTGTGTTTATTACAAGATAAGAAAAAGTAGCATCACAATATCACGCAGCAGCGTGTAAAAAGGCAGTAAGAAAACAAGAGGTGTCCCCCTGGCATCTGACACGTTTTGGGAAACCCCATAGTCATAGAATACATCCCGGGGGAGGGCGGAGTTGACTGCCTAGCTGAACAGACGTGTTTTAGCAGAGCTCTCTGGCCCTATATATATAAAAAAGTATTATTCGCTTATATAAACGAGCATATCTCATGATCAACTGCAGCAGGGAACCTAATATCTAAGACACTAACCCATTATTGGGGTTTTGGAATCCCCTGCTCGTCTCCCTGGATCCTTGGAGGAAAGCTGCATCGGGCTGGATTGAGGCCTGCGACCCGTGCACTTGCGGCGGTTGGCCACAGAGTCCCCTCTGAGACCTGAGCTAGGGGTGGTTGATGATCTGCCCCACACCGGAGCCTAGATTGCCAGATCTGCGGTCTGCACTGCTGTGACTGGGCCGCCGCTCGCCTCTTCCTACCCACCCTTACATAATATTGCTGCAGACGTACAGCACAGGAAAAGCGGATCGCCCCTAATCGCCCATCAGGGCCTACCAGATGGAGATCACCAGAAACGGCAGCTGAAGGAGCTGGCACAGCGACACTCACCTTAGGAGAGACGTCAGTGGAGAGCCCGACCAGCGCAGAGTGGCGCGAATATCCGCCATCTTCCTTTGGCCTGCTGTCACCGCTCCTGGGCCCCTGGAGCAGATACGGACACCGTTGGGACTTCAGTGAAGCTGGTGGGCTTGTACCATCTTCCGGTGCTTGCAGCCCAATTGCGGAGGGGTGGTGAGTGGACCGCTACCCAGTTTTCTTATGGCACACAGGTTAGTCCAGAACTGTTGGGCAGCCCTCAGAACCGCTAAAGCACCCACATGCCCCACACGCACTTTCCTGTCCTGCTGAGGAGGGCTCTCTAATACTGTAAAAAGCAAAAAGGGAAAAAAGTACCGGATCCCGGTTGAATTTAAACAGTTAAGGGGCAACTGGGTGGCATAGGGTCAGCAAAAAGGAGCCTCACCTCTCTGCCCCTCAGGCCACAATGGGTCCTGCAAGAAGTTTCACATAGAACCATAGAGACCCCACTTTAGGCCTAATCACTGCTCTTAGCAGCTATAGTACAAGGACTCATATAGGGTTGTGACCAAGCACGCATTACTTGTTGCTCCCCTAGGCCCTGAAACTTACACAGCAAGCTCAGATAATAATCTTTTGGCCAAGTGTCCTGACTCTGTGCAACATCCATTCCAAGCCTTTATATTGACACAGATAATTTAGGCCCCAAGGGGTGTTGACTTGTTGAAACAGTGCCTGTGTTAGTTATATGATTCTGGGTCTACAACGCACCTGACAGGCAACCTTTCCTACAGAGTACCTCAGAATGCACCAGAACTGCAGGGGGTATATATGTAAGTGAGACTTTCAGTTGTTGTGTTACTAAAGGTTTATCCCATATATTAAACCCTCATCAACACCCTGCCATTGTGTGCATGCATCCACAATTGGACTCCCCACCGCTGTGAAGATCTACAGATAAAACCTCTCCCTTCCCCCACTGGGGATTCTCCGGTGGCTCAAATACCAAGTTCCTTACCTCACATTCCTCTGAGGTGTTGCTTCCTGACTGTACCCTGTTGGCTGCACTAGAAAGTGGGTCCCTCCTCTCCCTTTCCCGCCGGCCCAGTTTGCCTGCGGGTCATATCCACATACCCGCTCCGACATCGTCCTGAGGGGACAACTCCCTAGGGGAGGGACCTTGGGCCTAACCCAGAATCCTGCTGAGGCTCTTCAAACTGCAAAGTGAATTGGGGTGACCGGGCTGACCACGGGACCCCCCTATTCCACAGATTCTGCATAGATACTAATCTGGCCATGAATATGTAAGCAACAACTTGGTGCCAAGCCCCAGTCAGCCATCCATTAACAAACCTACATTATAGCACTATATCTTTCCCTACTATTAGTCGCTGCACATGCCGAAGGATAAAATGTCTCAATCAGTCAAGAGGAAACAAAAGCCTCATAATGTACCAAACAGAACAGTAGTTGATCATTTCAGCCAACCTGCTCCTAGACGGCATATAGACTCAGACGATGAGGCCTCTGATGCAAGTAGTCTTAGTGAAACACACATAAGAGAGACTTTAACTCAGTCAACAGGGCGACTGCCCAGTAAAGAGCTTGCTACAGATAACAACTTGATGGACTCTATTAGGTCACTCTTGGCCTCACACCACGATTCACTCTTCAAGAAATTTGAAAAGGGCCATGCTGACTTGAGGAGAGATATAGCAGCTATCGGCGAGAGGACAGACGCCATAGAACGCAAGCAGGAAGATCTGTCAGTGGAGCATACTAACCTGCTCTCCTACTCACAAGGACTGGCGGAACATATCACGGACTTGGAAGTCAAACTTGCTGACTTAGAGGACAGGACCAGGCGCAACAACATTAGGGTGAAAGGAATCCCCAAAACGGTCCTGCCTCAGGATCTAGTAAAATATTGCCAGGAATTGTTTGTGGCAGTCCTAGGCCCTGGAATTGACAGTGACATGATGATCGACAGGGCACATAGGGCACTAAGATCTAGGACAGCAGAAGGTGATAAGCCCAGAGATGTTATTGCCCGACTCCACTATTACACCTTTCGTGAGAGACTGCTGAGGACACTAGCGGGTCCTAATTCGCTACCTGAAAAATATGCAGGGATCCAGGTTTTCCAAGATCTTTCCCCGCACACCCTTCAACTTCGTTGACACTACCAGCCCTTCACTAAAGTCTTGAGAGAGAATGCAATTAAATACCGTTGGGGTTTCCCTGTCAAGCTATACATCAATAAAGATGGACATCAATTTATGGCCTCATCTCCACAGCAAGCCCGGGAGTTGCTGCAGAGGTGGAAACTACTGCCGCAGGATCCTGATATATCTAGACCAGCAGATGATCCAGAGAGGGGTTTGAGGGCATCAGCCCCGGAGTGGCGCCCCCTTCCGCAGAGATCCAGAAGTACTCAAAGATCGACTACGTCAAGGCAAGACAGAAACCCTTTGGAGCAGAGTTCTACCAACTAAAGTTTTGGAAGAACTACTGTAGAACTCATCTTTTAATCTCTCTTGGACTGCCGACTGAGAGTTGACTCTTACTTAAAAGACTGAGCCCTCTGTGTTGGAGATATGAGAAGATGGGCGAGATTGTTCCTGACTGTTTGTTAAGTTATCTTGTTCAATATGATTGTTATGACATTTTCTTTCCCCTTTTTCTCCCCTGGTCTTGCTGATCCACGCTCTTCTGCATAGATTGGGCTTTGTTTCCTGTACAAGAGTGTGGATGAGTAACGCCTATATTACTGTTATTTGATTGAGGTTGGTGGCCACTCACCGAGATTCCGAGCATTCTTCTTGGAGGCCGATGGGAAATAGGAGTCCCACATATAAATATACACTGACTCCCTAAGCTCTTAGACAGTCCACATATGTATCAGTTTTGACCTGGGGCCCTTGAGATCCACCCTAAAGATTATGGCTTTGATGTAGGAGAACAATAGGAAGCTCCCCATTGAGGGGATTTAAATGTCTCAATCAGTCAAGAGGAAACAAAAGCCTCATAATGTACCAAACAGAACAGTAGTTGATCATTTCAGCCAACCTGCTCCTAGACGGCATATAGACTCAGACGATGAGGCCTCTGATGCAAGTAGTCTTAGTGAAACACACATAAGAGAGACTTTAACTCAGTCAACAGGGCGACTGCCCAGTAAAGAGCTTGCTACAGATAACAACTTGATGGACTCTATTAGGTCACTCTTGGCCTCACACCACGATTCACTCTCCAAGAAATTTGAAAAGGGCCATGCTGACTTGAGGAGAGATATAGCAGCTATCGGCGAGAGGACAGACGCCATAGAACGCAAGCAGGAAGATCTGTCAGTGGAACATACTAACCTGCTCTCCTACTCACAAGGACTGGCGGAACAAATCACAGACTTGGAAGTCAAACTTGCTGACTTAGAGGACAGGACCAGGCGCAACAACATTAGGGTGAAAGGAATCCCCAAAACGGTCCTGCCTCAGGATCTAGTAAAATATCTCCAGGAATTGTTTGTGGCAGTCCTAGGCCCTGGAATTGACAGTGACATGGTGATCGACAGGGCACATAGGGCACTAAGATCTAGGACAGCAGAAGGTGATAAGCCCAGAGATGTTATTGCCCGACTCCACTATTACACCTTTCGTGAGAGACTGCTGAGGACACTAGCAGGTCCTAATTCGCTACCTGAAAAATATGCAGGGATCCAGGTTTTCCAAGATCTTTCCCCGCACACCCTTCAACTTCGTCGACACTACCAGCCCTTCACTAAAGTCTTGAGAGAGAATGCAATTAAATACCGTTGGGGTTTCCATGTCAAGCTATACATCAATAAAGATGGACATCAATTTATGGCCTCATCTCCACAGCAAGCCCGGGAGTTGCTGCAGAGGTGGAAACTACTGCCGCAGGATCCTGATATATCTAGACCAGCAGATGATCCAGAGAGGGGTTTGAGGGCATCAGCCCCGGAGTGGCGCCCCCTTCCGCAGAGATCCAGAAGTGCTCAAAGATTGACTACGTCAAGGCAAGACAGAAACCCTTTGGAGCAGACTTCTACCAACTAAAGTTTTGGAAGAACTACTGTAGAACTCATCTTTTAATCTCTCTTGGACTGCCGACTGAGAGTTGACTCTTACTTAAAAGACTGAGCCCTCTGTATTGGAGATATGAGAAGATGGGCGAGATTGTTCCTGACTGTTTGTTAAGTTATCTTGTTCAATATGATTGTTATGACATTTTATTTCCCCTTTTTCTCCCCTGGTCTTGCTGATCCACGCTCTTCTGCATAGATTGGGCTGTGTTTCCTGTACAAGAGTGTGGATGAGTAACGCCTATATTACTGTTATTTGATTGAGGTTGGTGGCCACTCCCCGAGATTCCGAGCATTCTTCTTGGAGGCCGATGGGAAATCGGAGTCCCACATATAAATATACACTGACTCCCTAAGCTCTTAGACAGTCCACATATGTATCAGTTTTGACCTGGGGCCCTTGAGATCCGCCCCAAAGATTATGGCTTTGATGTAGGAGAACAATAGGAAGCTCCCCATTGAGGGGATTTAAATCTAGACCCCCCACCACTAGTTACACAGGGCCCCCTTTCCCAGCTGGTCAATTTAAAGATATGTTTATCCCCACATTAGTAACGCACCATATCTGCCAACTTAATTTATTTATAGAGCACGCCATGGGTAGTAGTGTCAGGGGTGTGGTCGCCAAAATTTTATTCTATTTAAATGCTTAAAAGGGTAATGTTAAGGTAGAGTTGGGGTGGAGAAGAGGGGGTTTGTTTATCTGTTTATTTACTTGCTTCTTATTGTTATTGTGTGTATTAGGCAGAGTTGTGGATAAAAAATGCATGAACAGACAGATTGAGGAGAATGTCACCCTTAGACATAACTGCTGCAAATTAGAAATGGAATATATTTACCCCCTAAATAGTGACTTAGATAGAGATAGCTCTTATAAACAACACATTAAGTTCTATAGTATTTAATCTTCACATCCAGAATATTGACTCCCAAATAGATAAAATGTAGTGCGCTTTAGAAAACGCTGACTGGGGCCTGGCTTTTATTTATGCCAGTCTCCCCCCCCAAACCTAAATAGTTGTGTTCTCTTGGCTTTGCCAGGAGACCACTCATTGTGACAGTGTGTATCGTACACTTCGCTACACATTAGATAGTTCTAGAAAAGTTGAGTACCTGTAAAGTGATTGCAAGCAGTTACAGTTAGGAAAAATTATCATCAGTCTAGTGCTCTAGTACCGTCTAACCTTACCCCCCCTTCCCTCCTCCCCCCTTATTAATGTATCTCTCCCTGCTTTTAACCCTTCTCTCAGTGGAAGTAACCCTTTTTGAAACCTTCTCGTCTCAATTTGTGGAGGGACCCCCCCGGGGCCCGGCATCCATTCACACATATGGCTCCTATCAAGGTAGCTACCTTGAACACACAGGGGCTCAACTCCCCTACTAAACGAAGGCTATTGTTTAATTATCTACGCTCACATAGATTGCACCTAGTATTTATGCAGGAGGCCGACTGGGAGATTGATCCTAGGCAATCTAGAGGCTCACACCTATACCCAATTTGTGAAGTGGCTTCCTACACTAAAAAACAGAGAGGTGTTGCTATAATGATTCACAGAGATATTTGTTGTAAGATTGATTATATAGAAAGAGACCCAGAAGGCAGATATCTAGTCATGGTCTGCACCTTAAACGGGATATTGTGTACGCTGACCTCTATTTATGCTCCCAACACTGGACAGGTCCCCTTTCTGCGGAAATTTTTGGGTAGGCTAGATGAGATTAAGAGAGGACATGTATTGATAGGAGGGGACTTTAATCTTGTTTGGGACCCCCATTTAGACAAGAAGGCTAGGGCTGAACTCCCAACCGACCGCAATATCTCTACGCAGTCTAACGCTTTCTGGAAGCTAATGTTTCAATATAGTTTATTCGATGTGTGGAGATGCCTGTCTCCCACAGAGCGAGACTACACACACCATTCTAGACCGCACAATTCATATGCGCGTATAGACTATTTGCTTTGTGATTCCTGGGCTCTAGACAAATTTATCACCTCTCGAATTGAGGTGTGCCCTTGGTCTGAGCACGATTAAGTCTGTGCTGATTTCTCACTTTTACATTCCCCTGATTGTAGACCCTCCTGGAAACTCCCAGATCAGTGCCTAGCTGAGGTGGAGGTACCGCAGTTGACCAAAACTATAATTGACTTCCTCAGGCTTAATGATACGGGAGAAACAAGATTGGAAGTAGTGTGGGCTACCCTTAAAGCTTTTCTTCGAGGACCCTCCTGCAGAAAACTGCCCATTGGAGAGCCAAGAATAAGGTCTCCCTGGCAAAACTCTATGCAGATCTCAGAACCCTTGAGCATGCAAATAAAAAAACACCTGAACTGGAGTTAGCTACTCGGGTGGGGGCTATCAGGTCAGAACTTAATAAAAGGGAGCTCCTGAGGGTGCAGGCAAAACTTTTTAGACTTAAACAGATGTAAAGGAAACAAGGCTGATAGGCTTTTGGTGCGCAAGCTCAGGAACCGGGCTGTGCAGTCTAGAATCGCTGCTATAAAATCGACTCAAGGGAAAGTTCGCTCTCCTAGAGAGATAGGTAAGGCATTTTAAGAGTACTACACCTCCCTCTATGGCCTTGATAATGCCCCCTGCACATTGAGGCCGAGTGGAGAGGTTATAAAGCAATTTCTGACTAAATTGCGTCTACCCACTCTAAGTAAGGACTCTACAGAAGATTTGGAGAGACCCTTCACACTGGAGGAGGTGAAATCAGCAATCCTTGCCGTTAAGCCACACAAAGCCCCGGGGCCGGATGGCTATACTCCTTTGTTCTATCGCACACTTGCCCCTCTGCTATGTCCGATATTACTTCGGCTGTACAGTGAAATAGCTAAAGGAGGTACTCTGCTGCAGGAATTCCTAGAGGCGAATATACTGACTATACCTAAGGAGGGTAAAGACCCTGTGGAGTGTGGGAGCTATAGACCCATCTCCTTAATCAATGTTGATATAAAGATCTACTCAAAGATTCTTGCGGCTAGACTGGGTCGTCACCTGCCCACAATAGTCCACTTAGATCAGGTGGGTTTTGTGCAGGGCCGGCAGGGAACCGACAACACTCGCAGACTTCTAAATGTCTTCATGGAGGTGAAGGACATGGGCTTTCCCCTACTCACCCTGTCACTAGATGCTGAAAAAGCTTTTGACAGGGTGAGGTGGGAGTTTTTGTTTGAAACTCTGAGAGTCTTTGGTATTCCACACTCTTTCTGCAAAGCAGTGGAGGCGCTGTATACGGCCCCGATGGCGGTGATTAAAGGGCTTGGCTTTTGCTTCCCTAGGATCCAGATATGCAACGGTACCAGACAGGGGTGTCCCCTGTCCCCGTTATTGTTTGCGCTAGCCATGGAGCCATTGGCAGAGACCATTAGATAGGACCACCGAATCCAAGGCCTATTACTCCATGATACGCTCCAGAAGCTTGCATTATTTGCAGACGATCTTACACTATTCATAGTAGATCCTCTTCAATCACTTCCATTTCTGATGTCTGCAAATTATAAGATCAATGTAAGTAAGACGGAAGCCTATATGATTCATATCGAACAAGAAGAGCAGCGGGTTCTTAAAAAGCAATACAATTTTAAATGGTCTACTAGGGGGATTCGCCATCTAGGGATGTTTCTGTCCCACGATAGAGACACTGTCCTGCAGGAGAATTACCACTCTCTCTGGAAGGAGGTAGATAAAACTTTAAAATAAAAAAAATATGATGATATCTCCTGGTTGGGCAGAATTGCCACCTTAAAAATGATGGTTCTCCCCAAACTAACATATTTTATGAGGTGTATTCCCTTGCAGGTCCCATCGAGATTACTACGGAAGTTTCAAACTACATTTAATGCTTATGTCTGGAACAACAAGAGGCCTAGAGTAGCGGCTGCGATTCTGCAGGCCCCCCTGGAGCTAGGAGGTTTAGGTCTACCAAGTGTGACCGGGTATTTCGAGGCTACCATGATAACTCATGTCTCGGCATGGGGTCAAGATCTTCCACCCACGAGATGGAAAGAGCTGGAACAAGCCACCCTCCCAGCAAAAATGGACCTCTCAGACCTACTATGGTTTCCCTTGCACTTGACCTCTCAATTCACCATCTCCAACCAGCTGGTCAGGGAGTGCCACAAGATGTGGTATAAGTTGAGACACAATTCTTTGATAGCCCCTCATCCTTCCCCGATTCATCCTATAATTCCCCTTCTACAGGGTTTACCCAATGTGCAGATTAGTGCATGGAAGCAGGGAGAGATTTCCACGGTAGGAGACTTCTTTAGTGGTGAACACCTTCTTTCCCACCGAGAAATGGTAACAAAATTTATTGTTCCACGCCACTTAGAATTTGAGCTTCTGAGGTTAAGGTCTCTGATGAAAGCCTGAGGTCTTTTGTCGGTTAAGGTTAGGAATCCCACTATTTGGGAGTCCAGATGGAGCTCGGGTCTTCAGCTCTATAAACCCCTCACGACGCATTACAGATGCCTTTTGGGAGATCCGGTGCTCTCCAAGACCAGACATATGATCGCCCGGGAAGTGGAAATGAAAGCTACATTCTCTGAGGAGGAATGGTCTAAAGCAATAGCAAAAACTAAAACAAATCTGCATTGTACCACAATGTACGAGTTGTATTTTAAAGTAATCTCTAGATGGCATCTTGTGCCAACTAAGTTGCATGTACTATTCCCGGACCACCCCACCGCTTGCTGGAGGGAATGTGGGGAGGTGGGCTCCCCACTTCATGTATGGTGGTCCTGCCCTAATCTTCAACTGCTCTGGGCAAAGGTGAGAGTGGTTTGTGTCAGTCTGGGTCTACCAGAAATAACTAATCCGGGTCTGGCCCTCCTGCATGTGGGATTGCAGAAGATCCCCGCTTGTAAGAGATCTCTGCTTTTCTATTTACTTACATCAGTCAAAATGTTGATCGCGAGGAATTGGAAGAAAGCTCACCCTCAGAGGTGGCAGGGGGTAGTGGAATACCTGAATTCCGTCAAATCCATGGAAGATTATGTATATAGAATGAGAAATCAATCAGTGACTTTCAGCCTTATCTGGGAACCCTGGGAGCAATTTCTTTCACAGAATAAACAATAGGTTGATAGTGTGCATGATAACCATGCAGGATCTGACCCCAGAGCCATGTGCCAGGCGCCTAAAGAAGGGGTACCAGCCGGGCTCCAGTTGGGTCCCCCTGATCTGCATAGACCCTCACATCTTTCTTTACTTCCTAAGGACGGATTTTCAACCCCCCCTTACCCCATCTCTGCATTCCCCTCCCCTCTTATAATCCCCCCGTAGTGAACCCCTCTCCCTAGCAAGTAAACATTTTTCGGCCCCTTGAGATATGCCCACTTATGTCTCCACTGGCTGAGGCCCACTATAAGTTTTGTAAGTACTGGTACTAGTACGCAGGTGTTTAACCGCTATGACTGCTACTCAAAGGCGACGAGTATAGAACTTCTAGTGTTCCTAGGTGTGATCAAACTAATCATTTTAGGTATTTCTCGCAGTAGTATAGTGTTTCACTCGATGATGTAAGATTATGCAGCTCCTTGAAGGGGCGCCAGTCGATATCTGTTGGGCACTCTGAGCTAATCATCGTAAACACTGCTATCATATAAGATATCATTCTGTGCTGTAAGAAATCATTGCTCTTATGCTTTAATTGAGATGTACTAATGTTTAATGCTCATTAATAATGTTTGATTGTATGTTAATGCTTCTATTTCTAAAATTAAATAAAAAAAGTTTGAAAAAAAAAAAAAAAGAATACATCCCAGGGTTAAAGCAACACCTTTATACAGGTACACTGGTTCTAGATTGACAGATCTAGTAGCCTATCGTGATCCATTAATTTAGCCGTTAATTTATTTTACGATATTTGCAACAGTCTATTAAAGGGTTATATATAAAAATAACATCTTAACATCAGAATATAGAAGTACACACATAACCCGCTATGTATAAAATGTCAGATCGCGGATAAGCATATATATATATATATATATATATATATATATATATATATATATATATACAGTGGATATAAAAAGTCTACACACCCCTGTTAAAATGTCAGGTTTCTGTGATGTAAAAAAAATGAGACAAAGATAAATCATTTCAGAACATTTTCCACCTTTAATGTGACCTATAAACTGTACAAATCAATTGAAGAACAAACTGAAATCTTTTAGGTAAAGGGAAAAAAATAAATACTATGGTTGCATAAGTGTGAACACCCTTTCATAACTGGGGATGTAGCTGTGTTCAGAATTAAGCAATCACATTCAAAATCATGTTAAATAGGAGTCAGTACACACCTGTCATCATTTAAAGTGCCCTTGATTAACCCAAAATAAAGTTCAGCTGTTCTAGTAGGTCTTCCCCGACATTTTGTTAGTCGCATCCTACAGCAAAAACCATGGTCCGCAGAGAGCTTCTAAAGCATCAGAGGGATCTCATTGTTAAAAGGTATCAGTTAGGAGAAGGGTACAAAAGAATTTCCAAGGCATTAGATATACCATGGAACACAGTGAAGACAGTCATCATCAAGTGAAGAAAATATGGTGCAACAGTCTCATTACCAAGAACTGGATGTCCCTCCAAAATTGATGAAAAGACAAGAAGAAAACTGGTCTGGGAGGCTGCCAAGAGGCCTGCAGCAACAGTAAAGGAGCTGCAGGAATATCTGGCAAGTACTGGCTGTGTGGTAAATGTGACAACAATCGCACGTATTCTTCATATGTCTGGGCTATGGGGTAGAGTGGCAAGACGGAAGCCTTTTCTTACAAAAAAAAACCATCCAAGCCCGGCTAAATTTTGCAAAAGCACATCTGAAGTTTCCCAAAAGCATGTTGCAAAAGGTGTTCTGGTCTGATGAAACCAAAGTTGAACTTTTTGGCCATAATTCCAAAAGATATGTTTGGCGCAAAAACAACACTGCATATCACCAAAATAACACCATACCCACATTGAAGCATGGTGGTGTCAGCATCATGCTTTGGTGCTGTTTTTCTTCAGCTAGAACTGGGGCCTTAGTCAAGGTAGAGGGAATAATGAACAGTTCCAAATACCAGACAATATTGGCACAAAACCTTCAGGCTTCTGCTAGAAAGCTGAACATGAAGAGGAACTTCATCTTTCAGCATGACAACGACCCAAAGCATACATCCAATTCAACAAAGGAATGGCTTCACAAGAAGAAGATTAAAGTTTTGGGATGGCCCAGCCAGAGCCAAGACCTGAGTCCAATTCAAAATCTGTGGGGTGATCTGAAGGGGGCTGTGCACAGGAGATGCCCTCGCATTCTGGCAGATTTAGAGTGTTTTTGCAAAGAAGAGTGGGCAAATATTGGCAAGTCAAGATGTGCCATGCTGAAAAACTCATTAACAAAAAAGACTGAGTGCTGTAATAAAATCAAAAGGTGCTTCAATAAAATATTAGTTTAAGGGTGTTCACACTTATGCAACCATATTATTTTATTTTTTTATTTTTATTTCCCTTTACCTAAAAGATTTCAGTTTGTTTTTCAATTGAGTTGTACAGTTTATAGGTCACATTAAAGGTGGAAAAAGTTCTGAAATGATTTATCTTTGTCTCATTTTTTTACATCACAAAAACATGACATTTTAACAGGGGTGTGTAGACTTTTTATATCCACTGTATATATATATATATATATATATATATATATATATATATATATATAGACACACTTGTAAAAAACACTATGATAACTTCATGAGCAAATCACTCAATACACTTTTTACTCCTTTTCACTTAAGTATATTATCACATTGTGTATACACATATATATATATATATACAAATGTAATGGATCATTTAAAGGATTGAACGTTGAATAAAAACTTTCTCTAACAATTTACATTGCTTTACACATAGCAGATTGCTTTTGTTATATATATACACATTAATACGATAAATTAAACATGTCAACATTATTATTTTGTTTACAATATATGCATTAGCAAGAATTCCAACGTGTCTAATAAAAAGCTCTCAAATTGTAGGTATATATTACAGTGAGAAAGGTTATCTGAATATTTCATTCCACATATAATGCTTTATATAAGGTTACATTTATTACGTAATTTAAAATATGCAATCGAATATTTCGGAAAGAATTATCATAATCTCTCTTAATAAACAGCACTTATTTCGATATCATTTACAATCAATCCGGAATTCCTTTAAACTTTCTATTAACTGATAAGACTAAATTTGGTTGATACATTTCTAGGCGTGTGGTTGCAAAGGACTTATCCATGCGTGTATATGTATTTATATAATGTATTAATCGTTCACATCAGTTGTAACAATCTGATACTCATATTCCTTTATATACAATAACAAAGATACATAACTACGCATTGAATCGGAATCTTAACCAGACACCACAGTTTGTTTAGAAAAGATATTGGACTGAAAAATATTATTATTCTTAATTAATTCAAAAGTTCAACTAAGAAACAAATAAATAATAAATGTTTACATATTGAAAGTTAGGGTTGTTCTATTCCCAATAATTCATTATATCATATTTCGAATTGAATCCTTAGGTATTCTGGTGTTTAGTGTAAAAATCCAGAACATCTCTCTGCAGCTCAAGAGGAGGAATCTATCCCCACCTCTCGGTGGTGTTTTTACCAGCTCTATAGCTTGCCATGTTAGGGTGGTAATGTCATTTTCACACAAGAACATGACGTCACTCACTTTACGCTCAAAACAAGTCTTGGATTTTATTTCTACACACATTTTTCTCCTCCATTGACTTCTATGGGGAAGATGTGCTTGTGCACGCGACAGGCAGATTTACCTAACGCACGTAAAAAGTGTAGACAAGAAAACTCGTAATACCAGCGTTAAAATTGTGAAACTAACTCATTCTTTCTTGCATTAGTCCCGCTATGACAAATAGATCAAGAAAATACTATTTTCCTATGGAGTTATGGCTTTTACTTGTGTGAAATTCACTACAACATCAAATTGTTATAGAGTTTTACATTATTTCAAATACAAATCACCATCAACAATACGAAATTGTTTTGATAAATTGCATCATATTTAAATGGACAGAAAAAGAATTTTATAAATAACATTTCATTATTCACAATCAGTAGACAATTGGAACGTCTCATTTACCTCTATTATAGCATTTCATTTATTCAACTCATATGCTTGCATGAACAGCATATCTACATAGGCTTAACACATGATCATTAATGGATGCACATACATGACTTTTCTCATTCACTCATGTATGTGCATTGATATTATGGCCAAAAAAAACCCACATTAGATTCTCTCTATGAATCATGAAACATAAAATATAGATTTTACTGTCCCTTTAACATCACGATTCACTGAGAATATACCATTAGGAATTACATACAATAAGAACATCATTAGAACAGATTACAGCTGTCATTTTTTGGGAAGGAACAACAACGCTATACTGCTTTATAGAAATCAGCATATGTGGGAGAGAATCACAATATATACGTATATGTACATAACACGCATCACGCAACCACAAAGCACACATTTATATTTTTAATCAGCACACAATAACAATGTAGTAAAATACAACAACAGAATGAGGATTTGATAACTAGACAGGCAGGTTGCTAATATGATTACGTCATTAGAAGCTTCAACCATACAGATTACAGCTTTAGGACTGTACCGCCCCTTTCAGAAGTTTAGCACTCAATACTACAATACTACATAACGAGAGCTTGGAACATCATTATTATTGCGATTCTAATGGGACGCGTACAATATTTACATCTCGCCAATCATTTATATATACCATATTATAGATGTAAGCCGGAAGATCTTCATTATTATTGTGATTTTAATGGGACGCGTACGATATTGACATCTTGCCAATCACTTATATATACAATACTAGAGATGTCAGCCGTAAGATCTTCATTATTATTGCAATTTTAATGGGACGCGTACAATATTGACATCTCGCCAATCACTTATATATACAATTTTATAGATGTTAGCTGTTACTTTATCGTTTACAAACAATATTGCAGCAACATTGATCGATCAGATTCTATACCATTATACACACGTATGCACTTTCATTCATGTTAGCGTGGACGTGTACTTTTTACTATAAGATCGCGTTTAATAAGTATTTATTACGCATATGAACAAACATTGCGAAGATGCACTGTATATGTTACATTTTACACTTTCACATTCCGATTCATTGGGGGGGAAACAAAATTTAAGCAAACACCTAAAAAAACGCCCACTTTGAAAGCATTCACGCCGCTCACATACAAACAAGTGAATACAATCAGCAATCATTACAAACTCACTACCATTGGACTAATTGCTCTAAAAAAAACCCAAACAACATGGCCAAAGCGTCCCTTTTGATCGACATTGTATCAAATCGCTTTTGTGTTTTTGCATACCTTGTTACTCCTTGTGTGTTTGCTCTGCTGTTTGGCTTTGTGCTGCTTAGCTTGGCAAATATGGATAATGCTCAGTTAGCTGCTGCTGATACTGTTGCACGAGTAGTGGTCAATAGAATCAGGCGGGCTCGGCGTCTTCAAAAGAGACAAAGGGCTCGTCTGGTTAGAGGTCCTTGTGTTGAAAGGGTGAGGCCCACCTTGAATAACATGAGCGACTTTGAGGTTTTTGACAAGTATAGGCTCAATCGCGAACAGCCCATTAGCCTTTACGATGTTCTTAAACCTCATATGGAGCCACGTAGACATATGCGTACTGCAATCCCTGGTATGACCAAGATGCTAAGTTGCATACACATCCTGGCCTCCGGGAGTTTTCAATCTGGAGAGGGGTACATGCATGGGCTTGCTCAGGGTACCTTCTCTGTAGTTTTTGACAACTTTCTGGACGCCATGGTACGAGTCAGTAAGCATTACATAGGATTCCCTCAAAATGATGGTGATTGGAGGCGCCTGAAGAGGGAATTCTTTGCAATAGCTCGAATGCCCAATGTCTTGGGGCAATAGATTGCACCCACATTGCGCTTCATGCTCCAGAACATGACCAGCCCTTCCGAAATCGCGAACACTTCCATAGTCTCAACGTGCAGTTTGCTTGTGATGCACGTATGCAGATTATGCACGTGTGAGCGAATTTCGGCAGGGCTTGTCATGATGCCCGCATCCTCAGACAGTCGTCCCTGTGGCGGCAGTTTGAGGGCAGACAGTTTCCCCCTGGGTGGCTCATTGGTGAGTACTTGTGCACAACATGGTTAATTAGTTAGAGAATTGCCACTGTAGTCTTAAAAAACAGTTGTGTTTGTGTAATGTGCAGCTATAGGATGCAATTTAACCATTTAATTGTCCTTCAGCAAATGTCTAGTTTTAGCTCCAAACAGATATGTAGCATGTCTTAGCTTAAATGGGCATTTATAGAATGTGCTTTAACAATGTAATTGTCTCTTTCCGCAAATGTCTAGTTTTAGCTGCAAACAGATATGTAGCATGCCTTAGCTTAAATGGGCAGCTCTAGGATGCAATTGAACCTTTTTTATTTGTTTTAGCAAATGTCTGCTTTATGCGAAACACGAATATGTAGCATGTCTTAGCTTAAATGGTCAGATAGAGAATACAATTTAACCATGTCATTGTCTCGTTCCGCAAATGTCTAGTTTTAGCTCCAAACAGATATGTAGCATGTCTTAGCTTAAATGGGCAGCTCTAGGATGCAATTTAATTTTTTTTTATTTGTTTTAGCAAATGTCTGCTTTATGCGAAATACGCATATGTAGCATGTCTTAGCTTAAATGGTCAGATAGAGAATGTATTTGGCATAAAGCAGACATTTGCTAAAACAAATAAAAAAAGGTTAAATTGCATCCAAGAGCTGCCTATTTAAGCTAAGACATGCTAAATATCTGTTTGGAACTAAAACTAGACATTTGCAGAAAGAGACAATGACATGGTTAAATTGCATTCTCTATATGACCATTTAAGCTAAGACATGCTACATATGCGTATTTCGCATAAAGCATCTATCTGACCATTTAAGCTGTCATTGTCTCTTTCCGCAAATGTCTAGTTTTAGATCCAAACAGATATGTAGCATGTCTTAGCTTAAATGGACAGCTCTAGGATGCAATTTAACCTTTTTTTATTTGTTTTAGCAAATGTCTGCTTTATGCGAAATACGCATATGTAGCATGTCTTAGCTTAAATGGTTAGATATAGAATGCAATTTAACCATGTCATTGTCTCTTTCAGAAAATGTCTAGTTTTAGCTCCAAACAGATATGTAGCATGTCTTAGTTTAAATGGGCAGCTCTAGGATGCAATTTAACCTTTTTTTATTTGTTTTAGCAAATGTCTGCTTTATGCGAAATATGCATATGTAGCATGTCTTAGCTTATATGGTCAGATAGAGAATGCAATTTAACCATGTCATTGTCGCTTTCCGCAAATGTCTAGTTTTAGCTCCAAACAGATATGTAGCATGTTTTAGCTTAAAGGGACAGTCTACACCAGAATTGTTATTGTTTTAAAAGATAGATAATCCCTTGTTTACCCATTCCCTAGTTCTGCATAACCAACACAGTTATATTTATATATTTTTTACCTCTGTGATTTCCTTGTATGTAAGCCTCTGCAGACTTCCCCTTTATTTCAGTTCTTTTGACAGACTTGCAGTTTAGCCAATCAGTGATGGCTCCCAGGTAACTTCACGTGCACAAGCACAGTGTTATCTATATGAAAAACATGAACTAACACCCTCTAGTGGTGAAAAACCTGTTAAAATGCATTCTTAAGAGGCGGCCTTCAAGGTCTAAAAAATTAGCATGTGAACCTCCTAGGTTAAGCTTTCATCTAAGAATACCAAGAGAACAAAGAAAAATTGGTGATGAAAGAAAAATTGGAAAATTGTTTAAAATTACATGCCATGAACATTTTTTTTGGACTAGACTGTCCCTTTAAATGGGCAGATAGAGAATGCGATTTAAACATATAATTCTTTTTTTAATTAAAATGTTTATTTGAGGGGATTTTCGTGTACACAAATGAATTGTATTTTAATATAATAATTTGAACTAAATTTTTAATATTTGTCATTTTGTTATGTTCATTATTTACAAGTGATTCTGGTTAAATGAGCTGGCCTTGGCTCATTACGTCATTGCGTAACCCCACCGATGAGGCCCAGGAGCGCTATAATAGGGCGCACAAGCGGACTAGGGCTGTAGTGGAGAGGATGTTTGGGCTCCTAAAAATGAGACTAAGATGCCTGGACAGGTCTGGAGGAGCCCTCCAATACAGCCCTAGTGAGGTGGCGAAGATCGTTATAGCCTGCAGCATCCTGCATGACATTGCACAGCGGGCTGGGATGCTGCAGGCCGACCTGGCATCCCAACGCCTCCTCCAAGATGAGGAGGACGATCCTGTTCTAGAGGGGCCCTCCCGGGACAAGGGGCTTAATGTCAGAGCAAACATCATCAACTGCCACTTCAGATGGTAAATCCTTAGATAGGAGCATTGTGAATATGTGTGAATTCTAGGGAAATGAGAAGGAGAGAATTGTGCAAACATGTTAGGATTGTTAATAAAATGATTATAACAATTTATTTTGATTCTTATAGGTGATGCTTCTGGCATTGGGTCCTGTACCTGGTTTTTAAAGACAACATCAGCTGGTAAGTATAAATAATGTATGGACTGTGGCTGGCTGGAATTTTGCATCAGCAATCATATGGCATACATTTTAAAAAGTAGTATTTAGTTTACACATTACTAGATTTTTGGATACTCAGAAAGGGATCCTCTAGCAAGACTATATGCTTCAAAGTCATATTCAAAGTCACACATCAGAGGTTAGGTCTGCACAATGTATGACTCATCTTCACACTTGATTGATAGAACATAACACAAGATGCTACACATGCTTAGTAAGCTAGTGATAGAAATAGTTTCAGAAATGGGGGGGGGGGTGCAGAACCGATTCACACACTTCTATTAATTATTTGATTTTCACTTTTTCTGCCATTAGGGAGATGACTTCATCTAAAGACAAGTGAAGAATTCAAGACTAAAGCCCCTATTTAACAAAGTCTGGCGGACCTGATCTGACAGTGCGGATCAGGTCCACCAGACCTTGCTGAATATGGAGAGCAATATGCTCTCCGTATTCAGCATTGCACCAGCAGCTCACAAGAACTGCTGGTGCAACGTCGCCCCCTGCAGACTCGTAGCCAATGAGCCGCTAGCAGGGAAGTGTCAATCAACCCGATCATACTCGATTGGGTTGATTTCCGGTGATGTCTCTCCGCCTGCTCAGGGAAGGCGGACAGGTTATGGAGTCGCGGTCTTTGTGACCTCTGCTTCATAACTGCTGTTTCTGACGAGCCTGAAGACTCACCAGAAACACGGGACATCAAGCTCCATTTGGAGTTTGATAGATAGGCCCCTGAAAGTGAAGAATTCAAGACTGAAAGTGAAGAATTCAAGACTGAAAGTGAAGTATCCCAGACTGAAAGTTAAGAATCCAAGATTGAAAGTGATGAATACCAATGTAATCATGTCTGGCATTGTCTTTCAAATGTGCTGACCTTGAAAACCATACAAAGACACGTTCACATGGTAAGTGGCAACAATTTTATGGACTAAGGCTGTGGATGCATCCTATTGGAGACACTTATATTTTTCTTTTTATAGATGGTATTTCACAATTCTCTATTTTGAAAATGATGAATAAGACACCTAATGAAGATAAACTGTTATTTTGAAGATAAATAATTGCCTTTCAAAGACCATACATCCAGGTTAGTTTGCACAATGCATGCTATTTAAGAATCACAGGAGGAAGAATGTTAAAAGAATTAGGAATAGTTACATGTCCTATATTAGAATATGGTTATTTTAGATACATTACCCCTACTTTGTGCTAGACAGGACTCAGATTCTGACAAATCAGACAAAGGGATACATTTTATAGTTGATATAGAGGTATATTATTTGAATATTACATTCAATTATGTTCCTCATACAATATAAATATATTTTTACAATGTGATATGCATTATTTTGTCTCATTTTTAATGCTAATGTTTAATTTTAAGATTGATTAGACAATATAATGGTATTAATTTCAAATTATGGATAGATATAGATATCATGTATGAACCTGTTTTTAATAGCAAGACAAAAAAATACATGTTAGAGCATAGACACAAGATGATTTAACAATTATTAGATTTAATGAATATTTTAAGACATGTGTTCATGAGATGACATGAGATGAGAACTGTGATGAATTACCTTTTTTATTTTTTTATTTTTTTCTTGTCAATAAATTTATTTTCATAATATATATTTTTCTATTTTTTATATATATATATATATATATATATATATATATATATATATATATATATATATATATATATATATATATATATATATATGTATGTATTTTTTTTCTAGACTGTTAAAGTCATCTATTTGACAAGCACATGCCTGATATCAAATATACTAATTTTGGTTAATTTATTGAATGAAAAATATCAACACAGCTTATTCAGATAATGTTAAAGTCAAGTATCTTCAAAATTTTAATTTGTAGTTAAATACATCAATCTATGCTTTTATTGTGATTTATAGATGTTAAAATCATTAAATGTTTATGACGAGGATATGTAGTCTAAATTATACAGAACAACTTTGTTCATTTAACTTTTAAGAAATGAAAGTGTTTAACTTACATTAAAATGACAGTGTAGTTGAATGTTAGATTTACATTCTAATATCTGTAATCTTCCTTAGGTATCCAAAAACATTATTACACTAAATATAGGTTATTAAGCTTAATTTTTTTTTTAGGTAATATGTTTTAAATTATCTGCCAATGAAAAGTAAGTTAATTTCATATTTATACCAAGCTAGTTATTGTATGCCATATTAATTACTTTTCAGTTCTAGTGGAGTAATTTGAAGGGTCCATTAACTATAGATATATCAAAAGATAACTTCTAGCAATTCTACTCCTTACCTGTTGAATAGATATCGCATATCTATAGGTATTTTCATTCCCCTTTAGTTTATTTATACAATGTTAACTCCACATATTCCAAAAGGTTTGGTCCTTAAAGGGACATTCCAAAAATATTTCATTTAGTGAATCAGAGATAATACAAATCTTTTAAAACAGCATTTAAATGTAATTTTATTATCTAATTATATTCAGTCTTTAGATATCCTTTGTTAAAGAAATAGCAATGCACATGGGTTAGACAATGACATAAGGCATCTATGTGCAACCAACAATCAGCAGCAACAGAACCTATCTAGATATGGTTTTCAGGCAAGAATATAAAAAAAAAAAATTTTCTCTTCTTCTGCTCTTTCCCCTTTCTTGCCTCCTTTCTCACATCCGATATGGGCATGAAGAGTAGGAGAAATGCTTAAATGTGTCTCGTGGAATATAGGTGGAATAAATTCCCCTATTAAAAGGAAGCTGATTATTAAGCAACTAGGTAAACACAAACTGGATCTTGCTTTCTTACAAGAAACACACCTTAAGGCTATAGAAGTAAATAAACTTAAATCAAAATGGGTGGGCCATGTGATTACTTCCCCATGTAATAGGAAGAAGAGAGGGGTAGCCATTCTGTTTAATAAAGATTTATCTTACAAAATTCTGAAACATATTCATGATAAAGAGGACAGATGGCTCCTGGTTGAGATTGAGATAGGGAACACTAAATACATTTTTTGCAATATATACGCGCCAAACCAGGTAGATGTATCATTCTGGAATCAACTTATTATGACTCTATCCCAGTACATTGGACAAAATTTGATTCTGGTAGGAGACTTCAATCTTATTCCAACCCCATCTCTAGATAGACGTACTCCAAATAACTCTAAATTCTCTAATGTTAAGGCCAAAATATTCCGCCAGATATGTAATAATTTAAAGGTCCACGATATCTGGCATATTAAACATCCGGATTCTCAACTATTTTCTTGTGAGTCCAAATCTTATAGAGCGCTATCCAGAATAGACTTTTTTTTAATTTCTAGTGTCATGCTAGCGATGGATATTGATACCCATATTTCTGATATAACGATTTCAGATCACGCCGTCATTTCTTTGAACATAGTAATTAAGAACATTACTACTAACTTTGTAAATAATTTCTTTTTTCCCAACTATCTATCTCAGGATAAAAAGTTTGCTGACTGGTTAGGCCAGAAATGGCGGGAGTACCAATTTTTCAATAGAGAGTATCTAGATAAGGTAGAGATTTACTGGGAATCTGCTAACGCTTACCTCAAGGGTGAAATTAAAGCCTATATGGTAAAAAGGAAAAAACTATTTAATGCTCGTGAAATACAGTTGGCTAACCAACTTAGCAATTCTTATAAAATCTATATTAATAATACCTCTAAATCCCTTTGGGATAAATATCAGAAGGCTAAACAGGAATATGATCTCTTCTTCAAAGAGAAAACGTTAAGGGAAGATATTAAAATTAATGCTAAGTATAGTGGGCAATTCGGCAGATCAGCCAAATTTTTGGCTAGATTAAACAAGGCCAGGAAAAAGAACAATATAATTGAAGCTATTAGGGTCGGCCAAGATAGATTTTCAGATCCACTAGAGATTAAAGAGATCTTTTATAAGTATTTCCAGAACATATATGCGGCGAATGAGATTAATTTTGAAAATAAAGATACCTTCTGGAATTTAGTTGTAACCCCCAAAATCTCTCTAGCTTTTCTAGAAGTCTTAAATAGCCCTATTACTTTGGAAGAAGTAGATGAGGCAATAGTCCATGCCAAGTCAAATAAAGCTCCCGGTCCTGATCAGCTAACATCAGAATTTTATAAGACTATTCAATGTGACATATTTCCTACTCTGGTTAAATTATTTAATGAATACTTTATAGCAGGGAAGCCTATGTCAGAATATTTCTCGGCGTCGGCGGTTACTTTAATATTAAAGAAAGGTAAAGATCCTCTTGACCCATCTTCTTACAGGCCTATATCACTTCTAAATGTAGATTATAAACTACTTACTTCTATAATGGCAAAAAGACTTAAATCTGGTATAGAGCAAATTATACATGAGGATCAATCTGGCTTTATGCCTGGGAGATCCTCTATCAGAAATATGCGCCGTGTTACTTCTGTATTAGAATACTTTTGGTATAATCTGCAGGATAATGTTCAAAATTCAAAACAAGATTATGCGTTATTAACCGCCGACGCCGAGAAGGCTTTCGACTCAGTCACATGGGATCATCTATACACTGCCCTTGATAGATTTGGATTCAAAGGGAACTTTCTCTCATTAATAAGGTCCATCTATAATTCACCTACTTCATATGTCTTAGTTAATGGTGCTCCAACTCCCAGGTTTCATATCCATAAAGGAACGAGACAGGGTTGTCCCCTGTCTCCCCTTTTATTTAACATTGCTATAGAACCTCTTGCAATCCTATTGAGAGACACCATATCAGGTATAGAAATTGGAGACCAACGAATGGTCTTATCACTCTATGCTGATGACTTGCTGCTATTTTTGCAGAATACTAAAATTAGTATCCCTCTTGTTTTAAATACGTTCAAACAATTTAGTTCTTTCTCGGGTTACAAACTAAACTTAAGCAAGTCTGAAATTCTTTGGATACATAAGAATAAAGATAGCTGTAGAGAACACCCTTTACAGGTTGCAGAAAGTATCAAATACCTAGGAATAAACCATCACAGAAATCCTAATTTTTGGTATGATAATAATTTTTCTGCCTTCTTTACGAATGCTTCTGAGAAATTAAATAGATGGGTCCTGTTCCCTATCTCTCTTTCGGCCAGAGTCATGTTAATTAAGTCTATACTCTTTCCACAATTAGTATACCTCCTCCAAAATATCCCTGTTTTTATTTCTAATAAAGATTTAAGGCTTTTCAATAAGAACTGTTCATCTTTTGTTTGGAACAGGAAAAGGCATTATTTATCTAGAACTAAACTATACCAGCTTTCAGAATATGGAGGATTTGCGCTTCCTGATATAAAATGGTATAATATAGCTATCTTGGCGCGTTTTGCCTGTGACTGGATCACAGACACTAATTATTTTACGAATCCTTTAATTGAAAAACAGATGGTTGCCCCTCTCTCTCTTAAAGCTGTTATTCATTGCCCAATGGCACAACTACCAAAACACATTAAAAAGTTATCGGTAATCGGTAATGTTGTCTCAGCTTGGCAGAAATTATGTGCCGTGCTAGATATAGACTACCGTATATCCTCATATCTTCCTATCAGAGGTAATAATCTCTTCCCCCCAGGTTTAACATCAGGAATTTTTACAAGGTGGGAGGAAAAAGGGTTAATCTACATCTCTCAAGTCCTTGATAATGAACATACAGTTAGAACATTTGAATCTATCCTCCAAGAATATAATCTATCAAATCAAAACTTTTATGCATATTTGCAACTCAGACATTTTATTAACGGAATACAAAATATTAGACAAGACTATAGAAAATTTGGTAAGCTTGAAGATTATATTATTTTACATAAAAATGGCATTCATACTATGTCGCTAATCTATAATATCCTAATGTCGAAACAAGGACAATTGGGGTTGGAAACTCTAGCTGGTTACTGGAGATTTTATTTCCAAGAAATAACAGTAGAAAAAATTAATCTTAGTATTAAACGGGTAAGAGAGGCAAGAATCCCCACCTCCTGGAAAGAATCTCATATTAAATTAATTAATAACTCATATATTACACCGAGAATATTAGCCAAGTGGGTTGGTGATAAATCAGCCAACTGTTTTAAGTGTAAAAAAAAGGAGGCCGATCTCTCCCATTGTTTCTGGTTCTGCCCTAAAATTAGGCAGTTTTGGTTTAAAGTGTCCTACTGGGCTTCTAAAGTCCTACATGAAAATGTGTCATTAGATATGTATCAGGTTTTCTTCTTAACTAGTGAGACTAACACTACATCTCATAAATCTATTGATACCTTGATTCTGTTAGGACAGAATTTAATTCTCAGGTATTGGAAGAAGAGGATTGCCCCTCCGTTCGGTATATTTAAACAAGCCGTGTTCTCGCAAATAATGTTTGAAAAACTAAATATTAATTCTCTTTCAGAGAACCAGATAAAAAGCTTCTTTGATAAATGGCTTTTTCTAATATTACAGCAACCTAATAGTTTGCAATATGCATCAACCAATTGTTTTCATAAATCAGTTTTTTTCGGAACTCTGATCTTGAATAATCTATTCCCCTATTCCTGGTACTAATGTCATATTTACATGTTGGCAAGATAGAGATGTGAAATTGGAGGCAATGGACTTTTCTTCTTCTTTCTCCCCCTTTTCTCCTTTTTTTTTTTTTTTTTTTTTGGTGTTTTTGTGTTTTTGGTTTGTTTTGTTTTGTTATGTTATGTTATGTTATTTTAGGTAACCAGGAAAACAGCACAATTGTACAATAACAAAGAGTAAGATATTGGGAAAATATATGGCAGTAATTTCCTTAATTCATGACTTTGTGGATTCTTTGAATTTAAGAATGACTTAATTATTGATTGTTTTATTTTTTTTTTGATTGATAATCATTCTTTTCTTTTTTCTGTTAAGCAAAGAAATCTACTCATGCGATAAATTTGTATCTGCTGAATTGTACTTTGTGCTTGGAGATAAATAATGTGATATGCATTATTTTGTCTCATTTTTAATGCTAATGTTTAATTCTAAGATTGATTAGACAATATAATCGTATTAATTTCAAATTATGGATAGATATAGATATCATGTATGAACCTGTTTTTAATATCAAGACAAAAAAATACATGTTAGAGCATAGACACAAGATGATTTAACAATTATTAGATTTAATGAATATTTTAAGACATGTGTTCATGAGATGACATGAGATGAGAACTGTGATGAATTACCTTTTTTATTTTTTTATTTTTTTCTTGTCAATAAATTTATTTTCATAATATATATTTTTCTATTTTTTTTAATATATATATATATATATATATATATATATATATATATATATATATATATATATATATATTATTTTTTTTCTAGACTGTTAAAGTCATCTATTTGACAAGCACATGCCTGAT
This sequence comes from Bombina bombina, assembly GCF_027579735.1. Classification (NCBI taxonomy): domain Eukaryota; kingdom Metazoa; phylum Chordata; class Amphibia; order Anura; family Bombinatoridae; genus Bombina; species Bombina bombina. Next base: position 1,067,720,889 of record NC_069504.1, read on the forward strand.
ATCAAATATACTAATTTTGGTTAATTTATTGAATGAAAAATATCAACACAGCTTATTCAGATAATGTTAAAGTCAAGTATCTTCAAAATTTTAATTTGTAGTTAAATACATCAATCTATGCTTTTATTGTGATTTATAGATGTTAAAATCATTAAATGTTTATGACGAGGATATGTAGTCTAAATTATACAGAACAACTTTGTTCATTTAACTTTTAAGAAATGAAAGTGTTTAACTTACATTAAAATGACAGTGTAGTTGAATGTTAGATTTACATTCTAATATCTGTAATCTTCCTTAGGTATCCAAAAACATTATTACACTAAATATAGGTTATTAAGCTTAATTTTTTTTTTTAGGTAATATGTTTTAAATTATCTGTAAATGAAAAGTAAGTTAATTTCATATTTATACCAAGCTAGTTATTGTATGCCATATGGATTACTTTTTCAGTTCTAGTGGAGTAATTTGAAGGGTCTGTTAACTACAGATATATCAAAAGATAACTTCTAGCAATTCTACTCCTTACCTGTTGGATAGATATCGCATATCTATAGGTATTTTCATTCCCCTTTAGTTTATTTATACAATGTTAACTCCACATATTCCTAATGGTTTGGTCCTTAAAGGGACATTCCAAAAATATTTCATTTAGTGAATCAGAGATAATACAAATCTTTTAAAACAACATTTAAATGTAATTTTATTATCTAATTATATTCAGTCTTTAGATATCCTTTGTTAAAGAAATAGCAATGCACATGGGTTAGACAATGACATAAGGCATCTATGTGCAACCAGCAATCAGCAGCAACAGAACCTATCTAGATATGGTTTTCAGGCAAGAATATCAATTGAAAAAAAGCTAATGAGATAATCAAAATAAATATGACGTTGTTTTAACATTGTATTATCTATCTAAATCTGTAAAGAACATATAGCTTAATGTCCCTTTAAGGTAAAGCTGGATAAATACAGCCATTAGAAGATATTTCATTTACAGTGGGGCAAACAATACAGACGGTAATACAAATATGCTTGATTCTCATGTTATACTAAGTTTCAGAAAGGTAGGTGCATATGTTTATGATCAGCAAAGCATTACTGGGAAATATCTACTTAATTGTGAGTGGCCAACAATGCATATTTACAATGTTTAGACTGATGTATTTAGATCAAGTTCAAGATTGCATATTAGCTGTGTGTATTTCAATTTCTTCTGTTAAGGATATCTAAAGAATAATCTAAATTCAGCAGTTCAGACAAATACAAGCTTGAGGTTTATTTACTAATAATAAACAAATGTGTAGTTTAACATTTATAAACAGATTATCCAAGTTCCGGACATTATAACCAAAAATTACACATTTCAGAAATATCGCGTGGGAAACGTATCTTGCAACACGAGATTCGCATCTTTAAAAATTAGATTCTAATGTCACACAATATCACACAATCAATGTGCATTATAAATACATTTAATAGAGCAATGTCAATACTTCACAATGTCACGAAATTTATATAATAAACAATAAATACATACAATGTTCAATTTGTATTAATAAAACTTATTTTTATTAAAGAACCTGATCGATATTAAACATCGAAATGTGTAAAGCATTTACTAATGTAAATATTATATTTCCCCAAAAAAATTCAAAATAATATTTAATGGATCACGTATATTACATCTGCGTCACACATATCCGCATAACAGTCCCATGAGTTACAAATAAGTCTACATGAAAAATGTAGTAACAGCTCCCCCAGGAGGTATGTGTATAGAAGTTACTAAGATATGCAACATTAAGGAAGAACCAATCAGAGTTCATCGCACAAACATAGCTTGATTCATTATGGTCTCACAGACATGATAACAAAATTTCAATATTTTATCCAATCAGATGTACAGATACCATGTCCCATGGTGCATCTCATATTTACTTCACCATATAAAAGTCCATTACACATTGCCATTTTTTCAGTTCTCTAATGCCTGCTGGCAGTGATCAAATCATGCAGAGGTTCGGGGATATGAGGTTGCGTCTGCACAAAATAATTCGACCTCATAAGGGAGTGGGTACAATCCCGTCAGAGGGAAGGTCGGAAAGTTAAACCCCCACAGAAACTATACCTAATCCCTTATGAGGTGACTTTATGCGACCTCCTCAATCTCCGGTTCCCTGCAGATTTCGATCATCTCGCTCCTCTGCTTCTTCTTCTTCCCTCCCAGCTGCTGGATCAGAAAGTCCTGACCCGGAGGCCAGTGCAGCTGCTTCTCCATCCGGTGGCCTGGGAGATGAAAGTCTAGAGGCTGAACCAGGTAAATATCAGACTTCATATAATATTTGAGTAGATTTTTAACAAATGTGTATATAGTCATATATTCAACCTATATAGATCTCACAACACACGCTACATATGATGTTTAGATATCTGAATTTAGATTCATCACACATGAAATAGGAGTGATGTTTCTTGCGCTCTACAGAATTTGCGTCACAGAGCGAAAATAGAATTGCGCATCCGTGAAATCCCTATCATCCGCCATTTGATACATTGACTATTGAATCATAACACAGTTCTAAATATTATTTGTTATTGTTCAATATTAACAAATATCAGATTTGAATCTCGTAATACACCCAATTGCAAATAGATTTGAAGTCTTTAGAAATGATACTCATCACACTACTATATCCAAATCAATTCTGAATCACGGATGCATAATTCCGCTTGGAATCATTGCGCAATGATCATGAAAAATAGAATTGCGCACACACGTGAACATGTGTTTGCTGTAACTGGCATCGCTTTAGACATGTTGGTCAAATCACGGATGCGCAATTCCGCTTGATATCATTGCGAAATGATCACGAAAGATAGAATTGCGCACACACCTGAACATGTGTTTGCTGTAACTGGCATTGCTTTAGACATGTTGGTTAAATCACGGATGCTCAATTCCGCTTGGAAGCATTGAGCAATGATCACGAAAGATAGAATTGCGCACACACGTGAACATGTGTTTGTTGTAGCTGGCATCACTTTAGACATGTTGGTCAAATCACGGATGCATAATTCCGCTTGGAATCATTGTGCAATGATCATGAAAGATAGAATTGCGCATACACGTGAACATGCGTTTGCTGTAACTGGCATCACTTTAGACATGTTGGTCAAATGTATATGTTAATTAGTATATATGTGAAGAATACCTTATCCTTATTTACAATCTTCTACATTATAAAAGCTATACTAGCAAGATCAAAATAAAAAATGAACTATCTCTATCAATTGATGATAATGCAAGAAGACACAAAATGAATTAAAGCTACAGTCAACAACATAAAAGATTGAAAATAAGAATACAGGATCTCTTTATTTAGACATTAATTGAGGAAACAATGAACTCATGTGAATACAAATAGATTTGTACTTTGTCAATTAGAATTTAAAAATCAGATTGTTTGTCTCCATGTCCTGATTTGTATTAATGATATCCAATCCTCATTGAATATTTTACAGATCTGGATGTTGGTGCTGGAACCTCAAGCCAGGGTTCGTCACAGCATGGTATGTCTCATATTAATTTACCTTTGTCTTACAAACCTGTACATAACATTACATAATACATTCACATTGATCGATATTTATATGGATACTCTAATTATCTTTTCTTGTTATTTTAAAATAAGAATCACGAATCAAAGTTGGGATTACATTGTAATACAAATCTCAAATTATGAGTATTTGAAGATATCCCTTCTATTATTGATATCTTCATTTTAATGTAAGCTTAGGTTCCTGGCCATTTTATATTCTGCCCCTGTGTAGTGCTTGACATTTTTTGGATACATTTAGACAACACTAACACATTTTTGCAAATGTGCAGATTAGAAAAATATACATCTCATAGGTTTTTTTGTTTATTCTTATCATTAAAGGGACATGAAAACAAACATTTTTTTAGGATTTAGACACGTGATTTACCACAAATTTCAAATTTGCTTACATTATATAAATTGCTTCAGTCTATTGTTATCCTTATTAGAAAATCATATCTAGGTCGGCTCAGGATCAGAAATGCATTACTGGGAGTAACCGGCTGATTGTTTGATGCAGAAAATTGCCTATTTTCATTGGTTAAGCTCATGTGTTCAGATACCAGTAGTACATAGTTGCTCCTTTAAAAAAAATAAAAAATTAAGACAATGAATCAAAATAGACCAAAAAAAAGTCTATTTGAAATGTTTTTTTAATCACAGGCTGGATTTGAAAAATAAAAATTAATACAATTACATATTTTGAGCTTCATGTCCCTTTAAGAGAGAAGGATAATTAAATAATCATGATGATATACTTAAATGACATATTTGATTGTAATTGCATGCTCCATCACATTCATTACATCAACATATGGACTCGACAATTCATTAACAGCGACATTGTCAAATAAAGATATTTTATTATTAAAGGGACAATGAACACAAATTATTTCTGTTGTCATTCAGATAGAGCATGCAATATTAATAAACTTTCTCATTTACTCCTATAATCATATTTTCGTTATTCTCTTGGTATCTTTATTTGAAAAGCAAGAATGTAAGTTTAGATGCAGGTCCATTTTTTGGGAACAACCTGGGTTGTCGTTGCTGATTGGTGGATACATTAAATGACCAATATTTTATGAACCAAAATATTGCTTAGCTGCCTTCTTTATTTAAATAAATAAAGCAGGAGAACGCAGACAAATTGATAATAGGAGTAAATGCTAAATTTGCTTAAAATTGAATGTTCTATTTGAATCAATGAATTAAAAAATTGTGGTCAGTGTCCCTTTAATAGTCAATATATTCATTCATCCTTACATTGTTTTGATGAAACAATATTGATATCTAAATCACATATTCACTCTTGGACTTACCTTATAGATATAAGCATACTCTAACAGCACCATGATGACATATTTTTACTAATAACTTCTGTTTTGCATTGTGATCAATATGTGTTGTGTCCTAAAAAAGATTACTGTACATTGCACAAATGGATCTATGTGCCACATGGCTTCGGTTCGATTTGTCACCAGTTATTATTCAAAGTGTTGTTTGTGTGTATTATCTTAAAAAGATTGATCAATAGTGATGTCGCGAACCTAAAAATTTCGAACTCGAACTTCCGCAACTGTTCGCGAACTGGTATGATGTTGTATCGATCAGTTAGTGTAAGGGTTACGCCCACTTGACAGTGACAGACCAAACTCCCTGTGTAACGCACCGCAAACAACCGCAAACAGTCCATTTGCACAACCACGAGATAGATAGATTTGATAGATAGATACATAGATTACATAGATCAATAGATGCAATATACATATGATAGATACAAATAACATAGATCAATAGATGGAATATACATTTGATAGATACGAATTACATAGATCTAAAGATGCAATATACATTTGATAGATACAAATTACATAGATCAATAGATGCAATATACATTTGATAGATACGAATTACATAGATCAAAAGATGCAATATACATTTGATAGATACGAATTTCATAGATCAAAAGATGCAATATACATTTGATAGATACGAATTACATAGATCAAAAGATGCAATATACATTTGATAGATACGGATTACATATTATCAAATGTATTGTATATTGCATCTATTGATCTATGTAATTCGTATCTATCAAATGTATTTCTTTCATGTAATTAGCAAGAGTCCATAAGCTAGTGACGTATGGGATATACATTCCTACCAGGAGGGGCAAAGTTTCCCAAACCTCAAAATGCCTATAAATACAACCCTCACCACACCCACAATTCAGTTTAATGAATAGCCAAGAAGTGGGGTGATAAGAAAGGAGCGAAAGCGTCAAAAAATAAGGAATTGGAATAATTATGCTTTATACAAAAAAATCATAACCACCACAAAAAAAAGGGAGGGCCTCATGGACTCTTGCTAATATGAAAGAAATTAATTTATCAGGTAAGTTCTTACATAAATTATGTTTTCTTTCATGTAATTAACAAGAGTCCATGAGCTAGTGACGTATGGGATAGCAGATACCCAAGATGTGGAACTTCCACGCAAGAGTCACTAGAGAGGGAGGGATAAAATAAAGACAGCCAATTCCGCTGAAAAAATAATCCACAACCCAAATCAAAAAATGAAATAATAAGCAGCAGAATCAAACTGAAACAGCTGCCTGAAGTACTTTTCTACCAAAAACTGCTTCTGAAGAAGAGAAAACATCAAAATGGTAGAATTTAGTAAAAGTATGCAAAGAAGACCAAGTTGCTGCTTTGCAAATTTGATCAACAGAAGCTTCATTCCTAAAAGCCCAGGAAGTAGAAACTGACCTAGTAGAATGAGCTGTAATCCTTTGAGGCGGGGACTTACCCGACTCTACATAAGCATGATGAATCAAAGACTTTAACCAAGATGCCAAAGAAATGGCAGAAGCCTTCTGACCTTTTCTGGAACCAGAAAAGATGACAAATAGACTAGAAGTCTTTCTAAAACCTTTAGTAGCTTCAACATAATATTTCAAAGCTCTAACGACATCCAAAGAATGTAAAGATTTCTCCAGAGAATTCTTAGGATTAGGACATAATGAAGGGACAACAATCTCTCTACTAATGTTGTTAGAATTCACAACCTTAGGTAAAAATTTAAATGAAGTCCGCAACACTGCCTTATCCTGATGAAATATCAGGAAAGGAGATTCACAAGAAAGAGCAGATAACTCAGAAACTCTTCTAACAGAAGAGATGGCTAAAAGGAACAACACTTTCCAAGAAAGTAATTTAATATCCAGAGAATGCATAGGTTCAAACGGAGGAGCCTGTAAAGCCCTCAGAACCAAATTAAGACTCCAAGGAGGAGAGATTGACTTAATGACAGGCTTGATATGAACCAAAGCCTGAACAAAACAATGAATATCAGGATGATTAGCAATCTTTCTGTGAAAAAGAACAGAAAGAGCAGAGATTTGACCTTTCAAAGAGCTTGCAGACAAACCCTTATCCAAACCATCCTGAAGAAACTGTAAAATTCTTGGAATTCTAAAAGAATGCCAAGAGAATTTATGAGAAGAACACCAAGAAATGTAAGTCTTCCAGACTCGATAATAATTCTTTCTAGACACAGATTTACGAGCCTGTATCATAGTATTAATCACTGAGTCAGAGAAACCTCTATGACTAAGAATCAAGCGTTCAATCTCCATACCTTCAAATTTAATTATTTGAGATCCTGATGGAAAAAAGGGCCTTAAGATAGAAGGTCTGGCCTTAACGGAAGTGTCCAAGGTTGGCAACTTGCCATCCGAACGAGATCAGCATACCAAAACCTGTGAGGCCATGCTGGAGCCACCAGCAATACAAACGAACGTTCCATTAGAATTTTGGAAATCACTTTTGGAAGAAGAACTAGAGGCGGAAAGATATAAGCAGGTTGATAATTCCAAGGAAGCGACAGCGCGTCCACTGCTTCCGCCTGAGGATCCCTGGATCTGGACAGATACCTGGGAAGTTTCTTGTTTAGATGAGAGGCCATCAGATCTATTTCTGGAAGTCCCCCGATTTGAACAATCTGAAGAAATACCTCTGGGTGAAGAGACCATTCGCCCGGATGTAACGTCTGGCGACTGAGATAATCCGCTTCCCAATTGTCTACACCTGGGATATGAACCGCAGAGATTAGACAGGAGCTGGATTCCGCCCATACAAGTATCCGAGATACTTCTTTCATAGCCTGAGGACTGTGAGTCCCCCCTTGATGATTGACATACGCCACGGTTGTGACATTGCCTGTCTGAAAACAAATAAACGATTCTCTCTTCAGAAGAGGCCAGAACTGAAGAGCTCTGAAAATCGCACGGAGTTCCAAAATGTTGATTGGTAATTTCGCCTCCTGAAATTCCCAAACCCCCTGCGCTGTCAGAGATCCCCATACAGCTCCCCAACCTGAAAGACTCGCATCTGTTGAGATTACAGTCCAGGTTGGACGAACAAAAGAGGCCCCTTGAATTAGACGATGGTGATTCAACTACCAAGTCAGAGAAGATCGAACATTGGGATTTAAGGATATTAATTGTGATATCTTTGTATAATCCCTGCACCACTGGTTCAGCATACAAAGCTGAAGAGGTCTCATGTGAAAGCGAGCAAAGGGGATCGTGTCCGATGCAGCAGTCATGAGACCTAGAATTTCCATGCACAAAGCTACCGAAGGGAATGATTGAGACTGAAGATTTCGACAAGCTGAAACCAACTTCAGACGTCTCTTTTCTGTTAGAGACAGAGTCATAGACACTGAATCTATTTGAAAACCCAAAAAAGTTACCTTTTTCTGAGGAATCAATTAACTCTTTGGTAAATTGATCCTCCAACCATGTCTTTGAAGAAACAACACAAGTTGATTCGTATGAGATTCTGCAGAATGTAAAGACAGAGCAAGTACCAAGATATCATCCAAATAAGGAAATACCGCAATACCCTGTTCCCTGATCACAGAGAAAAGGGCACCGAGAACCTTTGAAAAAAATCCTTGGAGCTGTTGCTAGGCCAAACGGAAGAGCAACAAACTGGTAATGCTTGTCTAGAAAAGAGAATCTCAGGATCTGATAGTAGTCCGGATGAATTGGAATATGAAGATATGCATCCTGTAAGTCTAATGTAGAAATATAATGCCCTTGCTGAACAAAAGGCAGAATAGTCCTTATAGTCACTATTTTGAATGTTGGTATCCTTACATAACGATTCAATATTTTTAGATCCAGAACTGGTCTGAAGGAATTCTCCTTCTTTGGTACAATGAATAGATTTGAATAAAACCCCAGACCCTGTTCCAGAACTGGAACTGGCACAATTACCCCAGCCAACTCTAGGTCTGAAACACATTTCAGAAATGCCTGAGCCTTCACTGGGTTTACTGGAATGCGAGAGAGAAAAAATCTTCTCACAGGTGGTCTTACCTTGAAACCTATTCTGTACCCTTGTTAAACAATGTTCTGAATCCAAAGACTGTGAATCGAATTGATCCAAATATCTTTGAAAAATCGTAACCTGCCCCCTACCAGCTGAGCTGGAATGATGGTCGCACCTTCATGTGGACTTGGGAGCTGGTTTTGACTTTCTAAAAGGCTTGGATTTATTCCAGACTGGAGAAGGTTTCCAAACGGAAACCGTTCCTTATTCTGACGAAAGGAACAAAAACAATTAGCAGCCCTGTATTTACCTTTAGATTTTTTGTCCTGAGGCAAAAAGGTTCCTTTCCCCCCAGTAACAGTTGAAATAATTGAATCCAACTGTGAACCAAATAATTTATTACCTTGGAAAGAAAGAGAAAGTAAAGTTGACTTAGAAGTCATATCTGCATTCCAAGATTTAAGCCATAAAGCTCTTCTAGCTAAAATAGCTAAAGACATATACCTGACATCAATTCTAATGATATCAAAAATGGCATCACAAATAAAGTTATTAGCATGTTGAAGAAGTTTAACAATGCTATAAGCATTATGGTCTGACACTTGTTGCGCTAAGGCCTCCAACCAAAAAGTGGAAGCTGCAGCAACATCAGCCAAAGAAATAGCAGGTCTAAGAAGATTACCTGAATATAAATAAGCTCTCCTTAGAAAGGATTCAAGCTTCCTATCTAAAGGATCCTTAAAGGAAGTACTATCCGCCGTAGGAATAGTAGTACGTTTAGCAAGAGTAGAGATAGCCCCATCATATTTAGGGATTTTGTCCCAAAACTCTAATCTATCAGATGGCACAGGGTACAATTTCTTAAACCTTGGAGAAAGAGTAAATGAGGTACCCAGACTATTCCATTCCCTAGAAATTACTTCTGAAATAGTATCAGGAACTGGAAAAACTTCTGGAATAACTACATGAGGTTTAAAAAACGAATTTAAACGCTTAGTAGATTTAGTATCAAGAGGACTAGATTCCTCCATATCTAATGCAATCAATACTTCTTTAAGTAAAGAACGAATAAATTCCATTTTAAATAAATATGAAGATTTATCATTGTCAATATCTGAGGCAGAATCTTCTGAACCAGATAGATCCTCATCAGAAACAGATAAGTCAGAATGATGGCGGTCACTTAAAAATTCATCTGAAATATGAGAAGTTTTAAAAGACCTTTTACGTTTGCTGGAAGGAGGAATAACAGACAGAGTCTTCCTAATAGAATTAGAAACAAATTCTTTCACATTAACAGGAACATCCTGAACATTAGATGTTGAAGGAAAAACAACGGGTAAAGGATTATTACTAATGGAAACACTATCTGCATTAGAAAGTTTATCATGACAGCTAACACAAACTACAGCCGGAGGAACAGATACCAAAAGTTTACAACAAATGCACTTAACTTTGGTAGAACCAGCATCATGCAGCGTCTTTCCAGAAGTAGATTCTGATACAGGGTCAGGTTGAGACATCTTGCAATATGTAATAGAAAAAACAACATATAAAGCAAAATTATCAAATTCCTTAAATGACAGTTTCAGGAATGGGAAAAAATGCCAAATGAACAAGCCTCTAGCAACCAGAAGCAATGAAAAAGTGAGACTTAAATAATGTGGAAAAAAGGTGGAGACAAGAATGACGCCCACATTTTTTGACACCAAGTATGATGCCCACATTATTGGCGCCAAGTACAACGCCCATATTTTTTGGCGCCAAGAATGACGCCACATCCTCTGACGGCGAAAAAAACAACACCCATATTTTTAGCGCCAAGAATGACGTCACCTCCTCTGACGGCGAAAAAAATGACGCCCACATTTTTTGGCACAAAAGAATGTCTAAAGTACATAACGTCAAAATGACGCAACTACGAATAAACTTCCGGCGTCAATTAAGGCGCCGGAAATTACAACATTTTGCACCAAAAAAGTTGGCGCCAAGAATGACGCAATAAGTTGAAGCATTTCAGCCCCCGCGAGCCTAACAGCCCGCAGGGAAAAAAGTCAATTGAAAATAATTTTAAGGTAAGAAAAAATATTTATTCATATGCATTATCCCAAAAAATGAAACTGACAGTCTGAATAAAGGAATACTGATTATCCTGAATCATGGCAAATATAAGTTTAAACACATATATTTAGAACTTAATAAAGTGCCCAACCATAGCTTAGAGTGTCATAAATAAAATAAGACTTACTTACCCTCAGACACTCATCTACATATAGTAGAAAGCCAAACCAGTACTGAAACGAGAATCAGTAGAGGTAATGGTATATAAGAGTATATCGTCAATCTGAAAAGGGAGGTAGGAGAAGAAATAAGGTTACTTCCTTTTGCACAATCGAGTACAGGTTGGGGTCCGGGATTGCCTTTTTGTGCTGTCTGATTCTTTCAGGTATACCAGTTGCAGAGGTTCTGACCCTGCATTCTGGCTGCACCTCTCCCTGCAAGAGAGATCTGTTACAGAGTCTGTGGGCCTGTATGCAAAGAGCTGGCCTGGCTAAAAGGAGCAGCAAGGCAGATCAAAAGATGCAATATACATTTGATAGATACGAATTACATAGATCAATAGATGCAATATTCATTTGATAGATACGATTGATAGTTTGATAGATTTGTTAGATAAATAGATAGATTTGATAGATATATAATTTCCCTGACAGAGAATTACAAGACGTGCGGCCTGGGACCCATGGTAAGGTTCCCAGAGGCAGTTGCGGTGCCAGGGGACGTGTATATGGCATGGATTTTCGGAACCGGGAGATGGAAAAAGATGCTTGGTCGGTCCTCCCGCTTCAAATTTGGGGCACTGCGCGTGCAATCTATTGTGACACCAGATATGAGTGGTGTGTTAAGTAGTACTATTCTTAGCAGTTTAATACCTGTTACTCCCCCTATTGGGGGAGGTGTATATGGCATGGATTTTAGGACCCGGGAGATGGAAAAAGATGCTTGGTCAGTCCTCCTACTTCAAATTTGGCTGAAACACAAGTGGCTATCACAAAACAGTCCGGCCACGAGATTGATAGATTTGATAGATAGATACATAGATTACATAGATCAATAGATGCAATATACATTTTATAGATACGAATTACATAGATCAAAAGATGCAATATACATTTGATAGATACGAATTACATAGATCTAAAGATGCAATTTACATTTGATAGATATGAATTACATAGATCAAAAGATGCAATATACATTTGATAGATACAAATTGCATAGATCAATAGATGCAATATACATTTGATAGATACGATTGATAGTTAGATAGATTTGATAGATAAATAGATAATTTGAAAGATATATAATTTCCCAGACAGAGAATTACAAGATGTGCAGTAAGGTTACTTCCTTTTGCACAATCGAGTACAGGTTGTGGTCCGGGATTACCTTTTTGTGCTGTCTGATTCTTTCAGGTATACCAGTTGCAGAGGTTCTGACCCTGCATTCTGGCTGCACCTCTCCCTGCAAGAGAGATCTGTTACAGAGTCTGTGGGCCTATATGCAAAGAGCTGGCCTGCCTGAAAGGAGCAGCAAGGCAGATCAAAAGATGCAATATACATTTGATAGATACGAATTACATAGATCAATAGATGCAATATACATTTGATAGATACGATTGATAGTTTGATAGATTCGTTAGATAAATAGATAGATTTGATAGATATATAAATTCCCTGACAGAGAATTACAAGACATGCGGCCTGGGACCCATGGTAAGGTTCCCAGAGGCAGTTGCGGTGCCAGGGGACGTGTATATGGCATGGATTTTCGGAACCGGGAGATGGAAAAAGATGCTTGGTCGGTCCTCCCGCTTCAAATTTGGGGCACTGCGCGTGGAATCTATTGTGACACCAGATATGAGTGGTGTGTTAAGTAGTACTATTCTTAGCAGTTTAATACCTGTTACTCCCCCTATCGGGGGAGGTGTATATGGCATGGATTTTAGGACCCGGGAGATGGAAAAAGATGCTTGGTCAGTCCTCCTACTTCAAATTTGGCTGAAACACAAGTGGCTATCACAAAACAGTCCAGCCACGAGATCGATAGATTTGATAGATAGATACATAGATTACATAGATCAATAGATGCAATATACATTTGATAGATATGAATTACATGGATCAAAAGATGCAATATACATTTGATAGATACGAATTACATAGATCAAAAGATGCAATATACATTTGATAGATACAAATTGCATAGATCAATAGATGCAATATACATTTGATAGATACGATTGATAGTTAGATAGATTTGATAGATAAATAGATAATTTGAAAGATATATAATTTCCTAGACAGAGAATTACAAGACGTGCGGTCTGGGACCCATGGTAAGGTTCCCAGAGGCAGTTGCGGCGCCAGGGGACGTGTATATGGCACGGATTTTCAGAACCGGGAGATGGAAAAAGATGCTTGGTCGGTCCTCCCGCTTCAAATTTGGGGCACTGCGCGTGCAATCTATTGTGACACCAGACCATTGAAGGGACGCCATCTTGAGTGACGTCACTTAAAGGTACCGTCATTTAGTCGTCGGATGAAGGCAGAAGAGGATGCTCCGCGTCGGATGTCTTGAAGATGGACCCGCTCCGCTCCGGATGGATGAAGATAGAAGATGCTGTCTGGATGAACACTTCTGCCCGTCTGGAGGACCTCTTCTTCCCAGCTTGGATGAAGACTTCTGCCCGTCTGGAGCACCACTTCTGCCCGGTTGGGTGAAGACATCTCAAGGTAGGGTGATCTTCAAGGAGTTAGTGTTAGGTTTTATTAAGGGGGGATTGGGTGGGTTTTAGAGTAGGGTTGGGTGTGTGGGTGGTGGGTTTTAATGTTGATGGGGGGTATTGTATTTTTTTACAGGTGAAAGAGCTGATTACTTTGGGGCAATGCCCCGCAAAAGGCCCTTTTAAGGTCTTTTTGTAATTTAGTATAGGGTAGAGATTTTTATTTTTTTGGGGGGCATTTTTATTTTATTAGGGGGATTAGTTTAAAAAACTTGTAATTATTTTATTATTTTCTGTAATTTAGTGTTTGTTTTTTTCTGTACTTTATTTTATTTAATTGTAATTAATTGAATTTAATGTAGGGAATTAATTTAATTATAGTGTAGTGTTAGGTGTAATTGTAACTTAGGTTAGGTTTTATTTTACAGGTAAATTTGAATTTATTTTAACTAGGTAGCTATTAAATAGTTAATAACTATTTAATAACTATTCTACCTAGTTAAAATAAATACAAAGTTGCCTGTAAAATAAAAATAAACCCTAAGCTAGCTACAATGTAACTATTAGTTATATTGTAGTTAGCTTAGGGTTTATTTTATAGGTAAGTATTTAGTTTTAAATAGGAATAATTTAGTGAATTGTAGTAATTTTATTTAGATTTATTTAAATTATATTTAAGTTAGGGGGTGTTAGGGTTAGGTTAAGACTTAGATTTAGGGGTTAATACATTTAATATACAGGGAGTGCAGAATTATTAGGCAAATGAGTATTTTGACCACATCATCCTCTTTATGCATGTTGTCTTACTCCAAGCTGTATAGGCTCGAAAGCCTACTACCAATTAAGCATATTAGGTGATGTGCATCTCTGTAATGAGAAGGGGTGTGGTCTAATGACATCAACACCCTATATCAGGTGTGCATAATTATTAGGCAACTTCCTTTCCTTTGGCAAAATGGGTCAAAATAAGGACTTGACAGGCTCAGAAAAGTCAAAAATAGTGAGATATCTTGCAGAGGGATGCAGCACTCTTAAAATTGCAAAGCTTCTGAAGCGTGATCATCGAACAATCAAGCGTTTCATTCAAAATAGTCAACAGGGTCGCAAGAAGCGTGTGGAAAAACCAAGGCGCAAAATAACTGCCCATGAACTGAGAAAAGTCAAGCGTGCAGCTGCCAAGATGCCACTTGCCACCAGTTTGGCCATATTTCAGAGCTGCAACATCACTGGAGTGCCCAAAAGCACAAGGTGTGCAATACTCAGAGACATGGCCAAGGTAAGAAAGGCTGAAAGACGACCACCACTGAACAAGACACACAAGCTGAAACGTCAAGACTGGGCCAAGAAATATCTCAAGACTGATTTTTCTAAGGTTTTATGGACTGATGAAATGAGAGTGAGTCTTGATGGGCCAGATGGATGGGCCCGTGGCTGGATTGGTAAAGGGCAGAGAGCTCCAGTCCGACTCAGACGCCAGCAAGGTGGAGGTGGAGTACTGGTTTGGGCTGGTATCATCAAAGATGAGCTTGTGGCGCCTTTTCGGGTTGAGGATGGAGTCAAGCTCAACTCCCAGTCCTACTGCCAGTTTCTGGAAGACACCTTCTTCAAGCAGTGGTACAGGAAGAAGTCTGCATCCTTCAAGAAAAACATGATTTTCATGCAGGACAATGCTCCATCACACGCGTCCAAGTACTCCACAGCGTGGCTGGCAAGAAAGGGTATAAAAGAAGAAAATCTAATGACATGGCCTCCTTGTTCACCTGATCTGAACCCCATTGAGAACCTGTGGTCCATCATCAAATGTGAGATTTACAAGGAGGGAAAACAGTACACCTCTCTGAACAGTGTCTGGGAGGCTGTGGTTGCTGCTGCACGCAATGTTGATGGTGAACAGATCAAAACACTGACAGAATCCATGGATGGCAGGCTTTTGAGTGTCCTTGCAAAGAAAGGTGGCTATATTGGTCACTGATTTGTTTTTGTTTTGTTTTTGAATGTCAGAAATGTATATTTGTGAATGTTGAGATGTTATATTGGTTTCACTGGTAAAAATAAATAATTGAAATGGATATATATTTGTTTTTTGTTAAGTTGCCTAATAATTATGCACAGTAATAGTCACCTGCACACACAGATATCCCCCTAAAATAGCTATAACTAAAAACAAACTAAAAACTACTTCCAAAACTATTCAGCTTTGATATTAATGAGTTTTTTGGGTTCATTGAGAACATGGTTGGTGTTCAATAATAAAATTAATCCTCAAAAATACAACTTGCCTAATAATTCTGCACTCCCTGTAGTTGCGGCGATGTTGGGGGCGGCAGATTAGGGGTTAATAAATGTAGATTGGTGTCGGCGATGTTAGGGATGGCAGATTAGGGGATAATAAAATTTAACTAGTGTTTGCTATGCGGGAGGGCGGCAGTTTAGGGGTTAATATATTTTTATAGTGGCGGCGATGTTCGGTTTGGCAGATTAGGAGTTAAAAAATATTTTTTATTGTTTGCAATGTGGGGGGGGGGGGGCTCGGTTTAGGGGTTAATAGGTAGTTTATGTGTGTTAGTGTACTTTTTAGCACTTTAGTTAAGAGTTTTATGCTACGGCGTTAGCCCAAAAAACTATTAAATACTTATTTTTAAATGCGGTATCAGGCTGTATCGCTAACCTTTTGGAAGACTCGTAATACCAGCGTTATGCAAGTCCCATTGAAAATATAGGATACGCAATTGACGTAAGTGGATTTGAGTAATTTTCGAGTCCGACCAAAAAAGTGAGCAGTGAGCCTGTCATTTCAAGACTTGTAATACCAGCGGGCGTTAAAAAGCAGAGTTGGGACCTCTCAACGCTGCTTTTTTAAGGCTAACGCAAGACTTGTAATCTAGCCGAATATGTCTTTAAAAGAAAAACAAGCATTACAATGCCTAAAAAAGAACAAAGACATTAAACAAGCAGATAAAGGAGGGTGATTTTAGACAGCGTTAAATATTTAAATGAAGCAAACAGATTACTTGACGACACAACAACTTACAGTGTCTTCAAGATCAGATCCAACCAAATTATTTACAGAGAGATTGAATCAATTACTTAATACAGCAAAGGAAAAGAGCATTATAAAATAGTAAAGAATTTAATTATCTTTCTCCAAAATACCCTAAAATACCCATCTTCTACTATCTTCCTAAAATACATAAAGACATTGTAAACCCTCCAGGAAGACCGATCATTTCAGGGATCGGCTCCCTGACATGTAACCTTTTGGAATA
The DNA here is from genome assembly GCF_027579735.1 of Bombina bombina. Taxonomy (NCBI): domain Eukaryota; kingdom Metazoa; phylum Chordata; class Amphibia; order Anura; family Bombinatoridae; genus Bombina; species Bombina bombina. The sequence continues at coordinate 1,067,737,891 of NC_069504.1, forward strand.
TATCGATACATTTTTACATAAATATGTCAAAACTCTACCATCTCACTTGAAAGACACCACAGATGTACTACAAATTTTAGAAAACATTGAATGGAAAAATAATTACCATTTAGTGACTAGTGACATTTTGTCACTTTACACATGTATAAAACATGAATGTGGTTTAAAGGCAATAGAGAAAATTTTAAATACTGATAAGAAATTACATATAGATCAATCTAACGTTATCTTAGAAGGTATTTCTTTCATTTTAAATAAGAACTATTTCTCTTTTAATAGAAAGGTTCTACTTACAGACCACAGGCACAGCCATGGGCACGTGGTTGTGCCAAGTTATGCAAATTTATATATGGGCGAATGGGAAAGAACAAACCGACCTAGAAAGTTTTTTGTTAGATATGCATAGGAATACTGTAGGCTTGAAATTTACTAATACAATAAGTAAAAAAGATTTTTTTTTTCTAGATCTAGAAACTAAAAATAATAAATGACACACTAAATAAAAGAACACTTTTTAAAATGGTAGATGCAAACAACCTAATTCATTCAGGAAGTTGTCATTTGAAAAGATGGAAGGAAAATGTTCCTAATAGTCAGTGTGTGAGGTTACGTAGAAATTGCTCTAAAGTAGTGCATTTTCTTGAGCAAGCAGATATTCTTGAACATAAATTCCTAGAGAAAGGTTATGAGAAGGATCCAGTCACAGAAGCCAAAAATGAAATAAAGTTAGTAGATAGGAAAGGGGAACAGATATGATCAATGTGTCATTAAAGGGACAGTCTACACCAGAATTGTTATTGTTTTAAAAGATAGATAATCCCTTGTTTACCCATTCCCTAGTTTTGCATAACCAACACAGTTATATTTATGTATTTTTTACCTCTGTGATTATCTTGTATCTAAGCCTCTGCAGACTGCCCATTTATTTCAGTTCTTTTGAGAGACTTGCTGTTTAGCCAATCAGTGATGGCTCCCAGGTAACTTCACGTGCACGAGCACAGTGCTATCTATATGAAAAACATGAACTAACACCCTCTAGTGGTGAAAAACCTGTTAAAATGCATTCTTAAGAGGCGGCCTTCAAGGTCTAAGAAATTAGCATATGAACCTCCTAGGTTAAGCTTTCAACTAAGAATACCAAGAGAACAAAGAAAAATTGGTGATAAAAGTAAATTGGATAATTGTTTAAAATTACATGCCCTATCTGAATCATGAAAGTTTTTTTTGGACTAGACTGTCCCTTTAATAACAAATTACAACAAAGACTAAAGGATCCTAAAAAAGATAATGAACAAACATTGGCACCTAGTACAAAATGACCCAGTTATTGGGAATAAGATAACACTGTACCCTAATATAATCTATAGGAAGGCACCAAGTGAGTTTAAAACTGATAGAACCAACGGTAGACAATTAGATCTCTCTGAAAAGGAGATAACTGGATTCTATCCCTGTTTTGGATGTAAATCATGCCAATATAGCTCCAAAACAAAAAAATATAAACCTGAACAAACAGAGAAAACTTATGACATCAATGAAACAATCAGATGTCAAGATAAAGGTGTAATTTATATGATATAATGTTCCTGCAATAAGCAATACATAGGGGAAACAACAAGAATACTCAGTGAGAGAATCAGGGAACACCTTTGGACCATCGAAAAAGGGAAGAAAGGTAATTATATATATCAAAATTTTAGGGATAAATACAACAATAAAATTACAGATTTTAAATTTTGGGGAATCAAAAATGTGACACCTAGTTGTAGGGGAGGTAGTTTAGAAGTGGAGCTACTTAGAATAGAATACAAAACTATATACTCATTACAAACCCTCCAACCACAGGGACTTAATTCAGAATTGGAAATTTCAATTTTGCTGTAATAAACGTCCAATATAATGCTTATTGATATTGGAGTCCCCCTAGCTCTAATATAAGACAACATTAGACCACGCCATGTTTTGAGTACAGGAATGGATACTATTTATATCTGTCTCCATACTGTTTATAAGTACAAACATGTAATATAACAAAAAACAGTTATTTGCAATGTGTTTGAGTACTATATTTTCTATCAGTCTGCTATAATAAATACAAATGTAAGCTTTCCATCTATTAATGGCTATTTAGATATGTTAAAGTATTTAGGATTTCTAAAAGATCTATATTGTGCATTTCAAATAGGAGTATTTATATATATATTGTGGACGATTTGATATACCATCTTAAGACTTTAATTTGGCATTGCTGATTACCACCTTAAATAAGAGATGTTCTAAACATGCAGGATCCAATTGAGACGAAGAATACCCAAACAATGAATGAGTAGGAACTACTTTAAAAGGATCTAATTAAGAGCTCTGGAGTATCTTGATAAAGCCTATGAAGGGTGAAATGCGTAGATCTACTCCAGTGTTATAAGCAAAGACAAGAGGATTCATCACAGAACTACTTCAGATAATTAAGAAAGACCCCAAGATTCCTCCAGCTCGACTCCAGTCCCTTGTGTGGACTCTCTAGTGTCTACGGCTTAGGAGAAAAAGTCAAGACAAGGATCAGGGAGTACTGAGCAACAACTGGAAATATTGGAACAGAGGGCACTTTCTGCAATCATTTTCCTCCGTGTACTAACCCCAGACACTTAACGGAGATGTAAGAAGCACATAGCCTACATTGTGTTTAAGGGATTTATTCCACACAAAGATTCCGCATATACAGTTACATAAGTTGCACAAAGGTTAACCGAGTTCCTTAGCAACAAAATGGACTATTTATCCACAGCGTAATTCCTGGCACTGGATTGGCCCATTCTTCGACCTATCAGAGGAAAGGTGTGTAACGCTACAGCCAATAGTATTGGAGGTGTGTCACCCAAAGTTAGCCACAAAATATTCATCCGTTGGGTGTTCCATGCCACAGCTAACAGAGATTGGTTTTAAAGATGGTTTGTTTTTAACCCCACGGGATAGGCGTAAGGTACCTTACACATTTTAAACTGCCAGTTACTAGCTGTCTGAGTCTTGTACCAGCGCTTATTTTTTGTACACTGTGTTTTTTAAACACATAGGGAGACGTCCCTACATTCCATATTTTATGTTACATTGTAAATTTTATATGTGATATATATAGCGTATATTTTCATATGAGTCTGAATCTGGTTTTAGACTTATTATTTCAGACGTACTACCTTACTGACTTATTACACTAATTTATGCGTAATTTGGAATCACTCTGATATTTACATATTCTTGTCATTATTATTATTATTATTAGATAATTTCATTAAACATCAGTAACACACTAGTGTCTTATTTGTCGCCATTAGAGCTTTAAGCATTACAAGCTATAAATATTTATTATTTAAAACAAGCTATTATTATTTATATAATATTTATACATTTTAATTTGTGATATTTATTTTATGTAGTTTATATTCAAGCTATTTTATAGTGCCAGATCTCTTTTGCATTAGCAATTTCTGTCTTGAAAACTTCTGACCCTTCCTGAGTTTAATGTCTGTTTGAAGTCTGGCAATCTGTTCTTTTATTTCTTCATTAAGTTTCACAAAATTGGGGTTGCTTTTAAAATTATTAACCACTTTTAGGGATTCTTCAGCCTGTACTATGGTTTTGTCTAGTCTCTCTTTGTTTCGTTTCACCGACTTGTTCATAAGAATGATGGAGCAGTCACAGAGACTAGAATTCCAGTCTTCCATTAATGCCTCTCCACCTTCATCTTCCCTAAGGATGATATCTTCATGATATGGGAAGGCACTGTTGAAAGCTTGAAAGAATTTGTTTCGGTCTTAAACCTGAACAATAAAAATATAACCCTTACTGTACAATACAGCAAAGAAGAACTTGCCTTCCTTGACATTTAAGTCAGAGTAGAGAAAGGCACCCTAGTAACCGAGAACTATCGGAAACAGCCGGCCACAAATAGTCTCCTCTAGGCTTCTAGCCATCACCCGGCCCACCTAAAAAGAGGTATCCCTAGAGGACAGTTTCTAAGACTACGTAGAAACTGTTCCTCTAGGGACAAATACTTAAAACATGCTATGGAGATGGAAAAACATTTTGTTGAAAGAGGCTACTCAAAAAGGGTTGTAAAGGGGGCAAAAAATGATGCAGGATGAACCAATAGAGATAACTTACTCTTTCCTAAAGATAAAGACCAAAATTCCAAAATTAGATTCATTACTGAATTTAATTGTCAGTGGATTGGTTTAAAAGAGGTTTTGCTAGAAATTGGAGCACACTCCTGAGTGACGAAAGTGTTGCCCGTGAAGTGGGGGAACGCCCAGGCCTAACTGCGAGAAGGGCCCTCAGTTTGCAAGGCAAACTTGTAAGAAGCCAGTTTGTGTCCCAACCGAAAGGAAAAACTGGCTAACTCAGAACAAAATTGTGGGCAACCACCCATGTGGCAAGTGTGTTGCCTGCAAATACATGGTGAATACAAAAGAATTTGCTGTAAATAATGGCAAGATCTACAAACTTAAACATTTTACCAATTGTAACTCCGAAGGGGTTGTGTACTTGCTTTCCTGCTCGTGTCCCCGTTACTATGTGGGAAAAACTAAAAGAATGATCAAAGATCGCATCACTGAACATCGTGATGACATAAAAAATAAAAACCAAAAGAGCAATGTGGCCAAACACTTCGAAAAATTTCATACTAGCAATCCTGACTCTCTCCGGTTCATAGGCATTGACAGAGGCATCAAAAATGGTAGAGGAGGCGACAATGACAAAGTACTCCTCAGAAAAGAATGTAGATGGATATCTACATTGGGCACACAGTTCCCAAATGGGCTTAATGACAAGCTCGACATGGACTGCTTCCTCTAAATTAGCCAAATTCTGTCTGACAAACTATTCTAAACGTTTTTTTTATTTCCAATCTATCATCTTTTTGATGATAGGCATATTTGAATATACTGGTGCGTTTGCCAATATATATTGTAATCCTTTGATTGATAAATTGTACATAATATTTGGAAAGTTTTCTAGCATGTTTTTGGTGACATTGATACATGTTATAGTTACATAGTATCTGTGCTATCTCACTGTTGGTGTTGTAACAATTCTCTAAGCAAGTAGCATACATCTTTCACCTGTCAGAAGGGGCGGAGCTAATAAATAAGCATAAAAAGAGTCTGCTTACAACTCTATCGATACGCCCCAACGAAGCCCTGCCTTACCGATAGACGAGGGGGTGAAACGCGCGTTGGCATCAGCTGACTGGCTCACATGGCCCTGTGTACCTCCTACACTATAGCTTTAATATGGAGCGGTTTGTTTGTCTGTAGATTAACTCAGCAAAGCATCCAGCCTGGTGACTATCGACATGGATATTGGTGATGATGGATATCTGCCTTAACAGCGACCACTCCAAAGGAAGGTGCAGTATTTAAGCGATACATTAACTTACCAGTATGCAGCACAGAAATAAACACGACTGAGTTGACAAATTACAGCCAAGTGACGCCTGTTGAGGTGATCTCTCTTTCTGGAAATGTACACATTGCTTCACAGGAGAACGTTACATGTCCATTTGAGTGCTTACATTTGCACGCTTAATTGCAAGGAACTTGCCATAGATGTCCACAGGACTCTCTTTACTTATATCGTGTCTCCACAAGTCTTTAAAGCTTGCAAATTACATGTGTAACAATATAGCTTTTTTGGCTGAAACCATTTATCACTGTATTGCATAGAGCTTTCGGTCCCATTATAGCACCTGCCCAGACTATACCTTATATTTTTTCACGGGGGTCTGTGAGCAGCAGGGTGTAATTGCTTGGCTTACTGCTTTACTTTATCCAATTTTGTATCTACTTACATACTCTTACTATTCACACAGCTTGCAAACTGTTTATACTACTGATTGCTTAGAGCCCCATTTTGATGACTTGCCCAGGAAATACCTCCATCCCAGTTTTGTGGGGGTCATGTGAGCAGCTGGGTGTAGTTTTTCAGTGTACATATCTATACTTTTTATCACTCTGCTGTAAGTGCTTGCACTACAACAGGTATCTTGGCTTTCCTGACCGGTAAGGTTTTGTACATAATATTTTTATTGTCTTGTAAGACACTTAGTTATTCTAGTATGTTTGGCCTATGCATCTAGATAACAACTTTTATTTGGCACATCCTCTAGGAGGATGCAGTGTGTTTATAAATTAAATTGCTGTACCAATAAATTGTTACTATGCTTACTTAAGTAAAAGAACTGTATTTTTGTGTAAAAAGAGTGCTTAATTCCCTGTCTTTTTCGAAGCAAAATATTTTTTGTTTCTTGCTCTCTCATATATTTTCTTGATATATTACTTAAAAGGGTCTGCACCATAGCCTTACTTGGCATTTCTTAGAGGCTAGTGTACTATTTACTAACCTTTTCCATCGCAGCTCACGGTCAAGCAACTGCTTCCCATTCTGTATCTTGCTTGATAATATAGCTATATAGAGCAACAATAGATAACAGGACCAGTAAATGCAGAAGAATTGCATAATCAATAAATCCATAATAAAGGCAAAATGTAAATGCACTTAGTTTAGATTTTTTTTCGAACAAATGTCAGTTAGTTACATTTTCATCCCTAATGCATCATGTGACAGCCATCACCCAGTCACAAAATGCATTTTCATATTTACGTATATCCTGTGAATCTTGCACATAACCAGCAGGAGCTGGTGTTTCAGAAAGTGTGCATATAAAAATATTGTGTTCATTAAGATAAAGGAAGTGAACTGGAAAGTTGTTTAAAATAGTGTGCTCTATTTAAATAATGAAAGTTTAATTTGACTTGACTGCCCCTTAAGTTTCAACAAAGTTTCTGTTCAAATTTTGAAATTTCAATTTTCATAGTTGCATATATTTGAAACCAAATATGTAATTGCGCTGGAATTAGGCAGTTTTGTAGCTATTACTAGTAACTATAAAATTGCCAAATTAAATTAAGACCATTTTAAAGTTAATGTAGAAAAAAATTCCATTGACTCCTAATTGTGCTTTGTTGCCAGTTCTACAGCTTACATGACTGTATGTGTGCAATTAGTATTTAGCATCATCAGTACTTTATTGTAATCTCACATGGTATTTCACTGAAATCTTATAGGATTTCATAGTAAACTTGTTTAAAACAAGTAGTGAAATACGATGCAGATGCAGACAGCCTTGGAAGTCCTTGGGCGTACTTCCCGATTGGCTGCTTATATTCTTTTTCCAGTGGAATGAGGCTGCTGATGAAATTATGAGGTAAAATATCTTCCTTTTACATGGAGATGTTCAGGTGATATATTCTAGTCAGTTTTTTTTATAGCTATGCTGCATCACTTTCATGTTTCAAGTGATTAAATATAGAAAGTAATGAAGCTGGGAAAGTGAGTTTCACAGGATATAAATAATCAGTTTGCAGCAAATACAAATTAAACTGAAATTTTTCCACTAATATTTAACTTGCATTTGCTTCTAATTGTAAATAAGTGTATTGTGAACTTTGAATAAACAGTAAACACCTTGACATCTTTATATACAATGCTTAGTTATGTGTACTGAAACATTACAAAATATTTTCATTATTTATTTTGCCAGCTTTTCATGTAATTTAGCTTTGAAAATTGAGCATTTTCTCTGTTTCTCAGAACTTGAAATGCACCTTGCTGATTTAGCAAGGCTAAATTTGCTATATATATGTCCCTAAGTGTCTCTATTCGATAACAACTGCAAAATAATTTATACTAACTTTATGACTGTAGCTTGACTTTTTGTCTGTGGACTAAAGTCAAGATTGGCTTCTCCATATAAGGCAAATGGAGGGTGAAGTTTGGCTATTGAAAACTAATTGCATTAAATAGAATGTTAAAGTGTTTTAAAAATGTTAAAGGGACATGAAACCCAAAATTTTTATTTTATGATTCAGATATAGCATATAATTTCAAACAACTTTCTATTTTACTTCTATTATCTAATTTGCTTTGTTCTCTTGGTACCCTTTGTTGAAAATGATACATAGGTAGGTTCAAGAGCTGAGACCTAGCTGCTAATTGTTGATAGCACATATATGCCTCTTGTCATTGGCTTACTGGTGCCTTCAGCTATCTCCCAGTAGTGCACTGCTGCTCCTTCAATAAAGGAAACCAAGTGAATGAAGCAAAAAGGTAACAAAAGTAAATAGGAAAGTTGTTTAAAATTGTATGCTCTATCTGAATAACTAAATTACAAGCTTGGGTTTCACGTCCCTTTAAGACTTGGCTTATATATTATTTTATAGCAAAACAACAGAAATAACTTGTAAATACAAGGTATGTACTGTCTCTTTAAATAAGTGAGACCTGCTGATGTAAAATGCTTAGAGAATATAATGAGTTGTGAGAGAGCTTCAGACACACCTAGCCCCCCCCATCCCTCCCACTTTTGTGTAATCCTATCTGCATTGTGGCACAGTAGTGAAGCAGTTTAGGTCTGCTTCATATTATACTGTATTAGTGCCCCTTCTTGCAGTATATAAGTGTTGTTATTTATTTAAATTTTAGAAGAAAATAAAAACATGTTTTTCTTAAACAGTTTTCTAAAACATATATGTAGATTATATTTGTTTTAATTTATTTGGGAAAAACAAGGGAAATTAATTGGCAAAAAAACCAACATACTTTTAAGTCAGAGTTTTCTATCAATCATTTAAAAGCAAGGAAACTCCTTACTTAATGTTACAGTTAAACTTTCATTATTCAGACAGGGCATGTAATTTTAAACTACTTTCCAATTTACTTTTTCATAAAATTTGCTTTGTTCTCTTGGTATTCTTGGTTAAAAGCTAAACATAGGTAGGCTCATATGCCATTTTCTAAGCCCTTGAAAGCCGCCTCTTATCTGAAGGCATTTCGGAGGTCTTTGGTTCATGTGAGATAACATTGTTCTCACGCCCGTGGAGTTATTTAAGAGTAAGCACATTTATTGCCTGACATGCAAGTCTTTCAAAAGATCTGAGATAAGGAGGCAGTCTTCAGAAGCTTAGATACAAGTTAATCACAGAGGTAAAAAGTATATTAATATAACAGTGTTGGTTATGCAAAACTGGGAAATGGATAATAAAGGGATTATCTATCTTTTTAAACAATAAGAATTCTGGATTAGACTGTCCCTTTAAACTGCCCTGCGCTTTTCATGACATCATCAATTGACATCATGACATCATCAATTACATCACTGATGACATCACACACAACATTCTTGATGACATCATCATTAACATTGCCAGTAAAAAAATAAAAAAAATAATATATATATATATATGTATATATAAATAAAAAAAAATGTATATACAGTATATATATATATATATATATATACAGTATATATATATATATATATATATATATATATATATATATATATATATATATATATATATATATATATATATATGTTTGTGTGTGTGTGTGTTTATAGTTTTTGCAGAAATATGTATTAAAAAACACCCAGCTAGATTACGAGTTGCGCGTCACGCAACGTAAGTACCACACTTTTTAAAAAGTCATTTTTCAAAGGGACTTCCACAGCGCCGGTATTATGAGTTTGCCTGGCAGGCCAAAAAGTGAGCGATACAACCTATAACTACAAGATCTGTACCGCCACCTGAAAGTCAGTAGTTATGAGTTTTACGTTATAAAGCTGTACCATAAAACTCATAACTAAAGTGTTACAAAGTACACTAACACCCATTAACTACCTATCAACCCCTAAACCGAGGCCCTCCCGCATCACTAACACTAAAATTAAATTATTAACCCCTAATCTTCCGCTCCGGACATCGCTGCCACTATAATAAACATATTAACCCCTAAACCGCCGCACTCCCGCATCGCAAACACTAGTTAAATATTATTAACCCGTAATCTGCTGCCCCCAATGTCGTCGCCACCTACATACACTTATTAACCCCTAATCTGCTGTCCCTAACATCACCGCAACCTACATTACTGTTATTAACCCCTAATCTGCTGCCCCCAAAATCGTCGCCACCTAACTACACTTATAAACCCCTAATCTGCTGCCCCCAATGTCCCCGCCACTATACTAAAGTTATTAACCACTAACCTAACCCTAAGTCTAACCCTAACCCTAATGTAACCCTAACACCCACTAACTTTAACATAATTAAAATAATTCCAAAACAAAATTACAATTAATACCTAAATAATTCCTATTTAAAACTAAATAAATACTTACCTGTAAAATAAAACCTAAGCTAGCTACAATATAACTAATAGTTACATTGTAGCTAGCTTAGGTTTTATTTTTATTTCACAGGTAAGTTTGTATTTATTTTAACTAGGTAGACTAGTTATTAAATAGTTATTAACTATTTACTAGCTACCTAGTTAAAATAAATACAAATTTACCTGTAAAATAAAACCTAACCTGTCTTACAGTAAAACCTAACATTACACTAAAATTAAATAAATTGCATTAATCAAATACAATTAACTAAATTACAAAAAAATTAAACACTAAATTACACAAAATAAAAAAGAAATGATCAAATATTTAAACTAATTACGCCTAATCTAATAGCCCTATCAAAATAAAAAAGCCCCCCAAAATAATAAAACCCCTAGCCTAAACTAAACTGCCAATTGCCCTTAAAAGGGCCTTTTGCGGGGCATTGCCCCAAAGAAATCAGCTCTTTTACCTGGCAAATAAAAATACAAACATCCCCCCAACAGTAAAACCCACCACCCACACAACCAACCCCCCCAAATAAAATTCTATCTAAAAAACCTAAGCAACCCATTGACCTGAAAATGGCATTTGAATGGGCATTGCCCTTAAAAGGGCATTCAGCTCTTTTACATTGCCCAAACCCTAAGCTAAAAATAGAACCCACCCAATAAACCCTTAATAAAACCTAACACTAACCCCCGAAGATCCACTTACAGTTTTGGAAGACCAGACATCCATCCTCATCCAGCCGGCAAAGTCCTCATCCATAAGGCAAGAAGTCCTCAACGAAGTCGTTAGAAGTCTTCATCCAAGCGGCAAGAAGTCCTCAACGAAGCCGGGAGAAGTCTTCATCCAAGCGGCAAGAAGTCATCATCCAGGGGGGCAGAAGTCTTCATCCAGATGGCATCTTCTATCTTCATCCTTCCGGCACGGAGCGGGTCCATCTTCAAGACATCCGGCGCGGAGCATCCTCTTCATACGGTCCCAACCATACACTTAAGAATCTCTTTGAGGGACGTCATCCTAGATGGTGTCCCTTGAATTCCGATTGGCTTGAATTCCAACAGGAATTAAAGGGTAAAAAATCCTATTGGCTGATGCAATCAGCCAATAGGATTGAGCTTTAATCCTATTGGCTGATCCAATCAGCCAATAGGATTGAGCTCACATTCTATTGGCTGATTGGAATAGCCAATAGAATGCAAGCTCAATCCAATTGCCTGGTTGGCTGTAATTTAGTGTTTATTTTTTTTTGTAATTTAGTTAATTGTATTTGATTAATGTAATTTATTTAATTTTAGAGTAATGTTAGGTTTTACTGTAAGATAGGTTAGGTTTTATTTTACAGGTAAATTTGTATTTATTTTAACTAGGTAGTTAGTAAATAGTTAATAACTATTTAATAACTAATCTACCTAGTTAAAATAAATACACACTGACATGTGAAATAAAAATAAAACATAAGCTAGCTACAATATAACTATTAGTTATATTGTAGCTATCTTACGGCTAGATTACGAGTTTTGCGTTATGAGTTAAAAGGAGCGTTATGGGTTATAACGCTGCTTTTTCACTACTGCTGCTATTACAAGTCTTGTCAAAAAAGCTGTACCACACACTTTTTTGGCCGTAACGCAAATTAACTTACGCAATTTGCGTAAAGTCTTTTTTCAATGGGACTTCCATAGCGCCGATATTACAAGCTTTTTCTGGGAGGCCAAAAAGTGAGTGGTACAGCCTAACCCGCAAGATTCGTAACGCAATCTAAAGTCAGTAGTTATGAGTTTTACGCTACAAAGCTGTAGCATAAAACTCATAACTAAAGTGTTAAAAAGTACACTAACACCCATAAACTACCTATTAACCCCTAAACCGAGGCCCTCCCGCATCGCAAACACTAAAATAAATTTATTAACCCCCTAATTTGCCGCTCCCGACATCGCCACCACTATAATAAACATATTAACCACTAAACTGCTGCACTCCCGCATCGCAAACACTAGTTAAATATTATTAACCCCTAATCTGCTGCCCCTATCATCGCCGCCACCTACCTACATTTATTAACCCCTAATCTGCCGCTCCGGACATCGCCGCCACTATAATAAACATATTAACCCCTAAACCAAACCCTAAATCTAACCCTAACACCCCCTAACTTTAATATAATTAAAATAAATCTAAATAAAACCTACTATTAATAACTAAATAATACCTATTTTAAACTAATTACTTACCTGTAAAATAAACCCTAAGCTAACTACAATATAACTAATAGTTACATTGTAGCTAGCTTAGGTTTTATTTTTATTTTACAGACAAGTTTGTATTTATTTTAACTAGGTAGAATAGTTACTAAATAGTTATTAACTATTTACTAACTACCTAGCTAAAATAAATACACATTTACCTGTAAAATAAAACCTAACCTGAGTTACACTAACACCTAACCTTACACTACAATTAAATAAATCACCTAAATTAAATACAATTACCTAAATTACAAACCCCTGCACTAAATTACACAAAATAAAAAAAGAAATGATCAGATATCAGCCAATAGGATTGAGCTTGCATTCTATTGTCTGATTGGATCAGCCAATAGGATTGAAGCTCAATCCTATTGGCTGATTGCATCAGCCAATAGGATTTTTTCACCTTTAATTCTATCAGCCAATTGGAATTCAAGGGACGCCATCTTGGATGACGTCACTTAAAGGAACCTTCATTCCAGAAGAGTCATCTTAAGAATAGGATGCTCCGCACCGGATGTCTTGAAGATGGACCCGCTCCGCTCCGCGCCGGATGGATGAAGATAGAAGATGTCGTCTGGATGAAGACTTCTGCCTGTCTGGAGGAACACTTCTGCCGGCTTGGATGAAGACTTCTCCCAACTTCGTTGAAGACTTCTTGCCGCTTGGATGAAGACTTCTCCTGGCTTCGTTGAGGATGGATGTCCAGTCTTCAAAACTGTAAGTGGAACTTTGGGGGTTAGTGTTAGGTTTTTTTAAGGGTTTATTGGGTGGATTTTATTTTTAGATTAGGTATTGGGTGGAAAAAGAGCTAAATGCCATTTTAAGGGCAATGCCCATCCAAATGCCCTTTTCAGGGCAATGGGGAGCTTAGGTTTTTTTTAGTTAGGATTTTATTTGGGGGGTTGGTTGTGTGGGTGGTGGGTTTTACTGTTGGTGGGGTTGTTTGTATTTTTTTTTACAGGTAAAAGAGCTGATTTCTTTTGGGAAATGCCCCGCAAAAGGTCCTTTTAAGGGCTATTGGTAGTTCAGTTTAGGGGGCTTTTTTATTTTGATTAGATTAGGTGTAATTTGTTTAAATATCTGATAATTTCTTTTTTTATTTTGTGTAATTTAGTGGGGTTTTTTTTGTAATTTAGGTAATTGTATTTAATTTAGGTAATTTATTTAGTTGTAGTGTAAGGTTAGGTGTTAGTGTAACTCAGGTTAGGTTTTATTTTACAGGTAAATTTGTATTTATTTTTTTTTTTTAATTTTTAATTTTTCGAACTTAAAGGTTTACATACATGTAACATACACAGAAAGAAAAAAAAAAATATCATCATGTTGTCCAATATACAACAACTGTATGGTCATAAAATTGTTAACACCAATGAACAACAATAGTGTTTTTCTCCTGAGTGATATTTGTTAGTACATTTCCATTTTAAATCTGATCTGCAAACCTCTAAGAGTTTTTTCCTTTTATTATACATATATAACTACTAACTAACCAACTAAACCTTGTAAACGTTCAGTAATTCAACATATTGTTTTGGTAACCTAAGTTTCCCCATAAAGATTAATAAGCAACTGATTGTTGTTAAGTTTCACAGCAATGCCCCTAGGGATCACCCACTCTCCTCCTCTCTCCCCTTTCAAACTATTGTACTCTTCATGCTTCTTTTCATTCAAAGTTTAACAGCCATTCACCTTTTAACCTTGCGTTTAGTATATATTCTGTGTTTCTTATTGGGAACAATAAGTGTACTTGTATTTGTTGTGGTAGCGTGCGTATGAAACCCTCCCATTTGTTCATAAAGCTATGTGTCCTGAGTGTCATGTCCCCCACAGAGTCATACAATTCGATCGTCATTTGATTGATAAGGGAGTTCTTAAGTTGGGTTAATGTAGGTGTAGTCTTGGTTGTCCAGTTTTGAAACACTAGTCTTCTAGCCAGGAGAATGGTGGTGATTAGCATTTTACTTTGTTTCTGAATTCCCTTGGGAAGTTTCAAGAAAAGTATACTGTCGTCTGTTATTTCCACCCTAGATCCCCCAATGCTTTTAAGCCAATAGGCTATGGTGTTCCAATATTTGACTAGACGTGGGCAGCGCCATATCATATGAGATAAATCAGGGTTATGTTTGTGGCACTTGGGGCAGACGTTATCTATTTGTGGTGCCCACTTCTTATAAATCCTGGGTGTAATATAGGCTTGATGTAGTAAACGAATATGTGAATCACGTAGATCTTGTGACAATGTTCCTTTTCTCAAAGTCATTATGCTATTCTGGATCATGTCAGTTGTGACTGGTTCTCCCAAAGAGGAAGCCCATTTTGTTGCAATAATCTCTGTAGTTTTGGAATTTATGGGTTCTAGCAATAGTCTATATATTGGGGAGATTGAAAACATTCCTTGTGTAAACAATGAAACTAGTTGTCCTACTGGGCGTGTTCTTTTTAGTATGTTTTCCCCTTGTATAAGACTATAAACATAGTGTCTCGCTTGTAAATAGGCGAAATGGTGTGTCCGTGGAAGTGAGTAATCGTCTAAAAAGTGTTGTATATTTTGTAGTCCCTGTTGTTGCCATATTTTAAAAGGGTGAGTAGTAAGCCCCGCTATAAAATTAGGGTTTCCTTGGAATGGTAAATACCTAGTGCAAGATTGTGGGATCTCAAGCCACTTACAAATTGCTCTCCATGCCTTCAAGGGTTCTATCAGCGGCAGTAGGCCACCTGTATGGTGGTGCATTTGCTGTAGCGTTAAGTGAGGGAGTGCAGCTAACGTACACGGCCCCACCTGTTCTTCCTCTAGATTTTTAAAGGTGTAATGTTCTTTTTGACTTAGCCAATCTATCACAAATTTAGACAGCGATGCCCAATTATATAATTTGAGGTTAGGGAGACCCAATCCTCCATGCATCACCGAACACGTCAGTTTCTGCACAATTATTCTGTGTCTCTTGTTTGCCCACGCAAAATTCAAAATTTTGGCATTAAGTGTTTTCAAATCTATGCCTTTTAGCATAACTGGTAGCATCTGGAACATGTACAATAGTTTCGGGAAGGTAATCATTTTGATCAAGTTAATACGCCCGGAAAGAGAAAGCGGGAGCCCCTTCCAACCATCTATCTGATTTGTTACTTTTTGGATTAAGGGTTTGTAGTTAATCGTGTACCATTGGGCTGGATTAATCGATAATTTTATTCCCAGATATGTGAAGTGTGTACTAATGACCTTAAAGTTTAATCCAACCATATCTTGGGGGCTATTTTTGGTGAGCCATATTAGTTCTGACTTTTCTTGGTTCAGCAGGTATCCCGATATCTCGCTAAACCCCTGGATAAGCGCTAGTATCCTTGGGATGGTATGTCTGGGCTCAGGTATAAACAGAATCATATCGTCCGCATATAATGAAAGATGCGAGGTTGTATTCCCCATTCTCAATCCCTGGATTTTTTCTCTAATGGCTTGGGCAAGCGGTTCTATCGCCAGGTCAAACAATAGTGGGGAGAGGGGACATCCCTGCCTTGTGCCCCTGAACAGCTGAAAGGTGGGCGCCACTCTACCATTTATAATAACTGCTGCTACTGGTTTTAGATAGTTTCCCTTAAAACCGAATTTCTCTAAGGCCATGAATAAATACTCCCAGATTACCTTATCAAAAGCCTTTTCAGCATCTAGGGCTAACATACATGCTTTTGTATGTAACAACTTAGTTGGGTCTTTTCTATATTTCCAAAAATGTGATAAGATTAATTGTACTTTTCTGATGTTTTTAACAGAAGATCTGCCTTTAATGAAGCCCGTTTGGTCCTCATGTATCAAGGACGGTAGAATAAGGCTTAATCTGGTTGCTAATATTTTAGTTAGGAGTTTGTAATCTAGGTTCAACAGGGAAATTGGACGATATGACTCCGTTTTCAGCGGGTCTTTACCCGGCTTCAGCAGGACACTAATATGGGCTTCAGTGAATCTACAATTTGGGATAGTGCTACCCGTGATTATATTATTGTATAAGTGAGCTAGAGTTTCTGAAATTTCCTCTCTCAATAGTTTGTAAAACTCCGCCGGCATGCAGTCAGGGCCCGGGGTTTTGCCCAGTGGGAGATCTTTGATAGCCTTGCTCACCTCTTGTATTGTGATGGGAGCATTTAACCTAAGTAGTTGTTCCTCTGTAAGTGTGGGTAATTTTAGAGTGTTCCAAAATGCCTCCACCCTGGCCCCATCTATCTGTTGTGGACTGTAAAGACTAGAATAGTATTCAGAGAAGACCTTCTGAATCTTCTCCGTGTGTGAATGTATCACCCCTCCCTTCTCTACAGCTTGTATGACATTTGGTGGTCTGGCTATTCTAGTAAGCAAAGCCAACGATCTACCTGTCTTATTTCCGAATCGGTAAAACCTAGCCTGCATCCTCGTATTGGATTTTAATGTGCTTTGCAGGAGGACATTATCTCTGGCTAGCTTAATTTGTTTGAAGGAATTTCTATTGCCAATATTAGGTGTTCTAAGGTACTTATTCTGTGCATTTATTAACTGACAAAGCAGTAACTGTTCCTTCATTTTAGATTTCTTACTAACCCCTGCTGCATAATTGGTAACTACCCCTCTCAAAACCGCCTTTGCTGTTTCCCAGAACAATAAGGGATTTTGTAAATGCTGTATGTTAATGTCATGATATGCATGCCACTCGCCGATCAAATAGTTTCGTAAATTTGGATCTTTATAAAGATATGCAGGAAAGGACCATTTATTTTCACGAGGTAGATCTTTTCTCGTGTTAATAGTTAGTTTAACTGGTGCATGATCTGACAATGTCACCACATCATTTTGAATGTCTGTAATCTTAGTAGCTAAAATTCTAGAGACTAGGAAATAATCTATACGAGATAGTGTTAACTTAGAGGGAGGGATACAAGTAAAGTCTCTGGCCTCCGGATTACGGGAGCGCCATATATCTATCAGTCTGAGATTTTTCTGGAATTTGGTAAGAATTCTCGTTTCTCTTTTGGAGTTTGTATTCAATGTTGTCGTAAATGGTGTAAGTGTTGGGTTTTTAACCCTATCTAAGGGGACATGGGGCGCAATATTAAAATCTCCTCCAACCACTAGAGGAAGATGCACTGATTTCAACAACTTCATCTGTATGGCTGCCCAAAATGTGGACTTATTCCCGATCGGACCATATACTCCCACTAGTGCTATCGTGATGTCACCCAATTCCAAGTGTAATATGACATAGCGACCCTCCACATCTATTTCTTTATATAATATATTATAAGCTAGACCCTTTCTGAATAGAATTGCTACCCCTCTAGCCCTGCTTCCTGGAAATGAGGAGCTAATGACTTCTTGCACCCAGGCCTGTTTAAGCTTTGCATGTTCAGTTATGGTAAGGTGAGTCTCTGTTAGAATCGCAATATCAGCTCCTTTATTTTTTAACGTTTTTAAAATGCATTTCCTCTTAATAGGAGACGTGACCCCACCTACATTCCATGTGATTATATTTGCTTTAGTGTTAGCCATAAGCTTGTGTAGGTGGTGTCGTGGTTGTGTAGCGTTCACTTTGTATCTGGTGCCTATACAATTTTTCTTGTGTGTTGTAAAACCATTCAATCGTTAAAACCCACAAGTCAACATAATACTCATCCTCTCCTAGATCTCGCCTTAGTGCTTGTGCATCTTTCGGATTCTGTTCAGTAAGACCCGGCAAAAACCTCCCTGGAGCATCGCTGTGTGGAAACTTTAGGTATTGAATTAGTGCATAGTTAAACAATTTGAAACAAACATCAACAATAATACAAACAACAACATCTAAACATAACAGCAAAGGAGCTATTATTTCTCCTGTAGCGATTCTCTTATCTCCCCCCCCCCTCCTTCCAGAAGTATAACTATGGCTGGGACTTGTAAAAGCAACTTGCAGGCATAATCATGACTCTCAGTATGTCCCTAGCAATATAAGGTAAATCAACTTATTAGTACCAGTTTCTACTTTACAAAAAACAGGTTCTTCTTTTCTTTTTTATGCCATCCTAGCTATTCTCATCCTTGTTCTTGGTGTGTTGCGGCTTCACTTAAGTCCTTCTCTTCTTCCTGTAGGTATTTCTGGAGTTGTGCAGGAGAATCAAAGAACCGTGGACCCTTACTGGTTTGTAGCTTTAATTTAGCTGGAAATAGTAGTGCCACTGATCTCCCCCTCTCCAATAGACGTTGACAGTAGGGTGAAAATTCTCTTCGTCTTCTGGTAACCTCTGACGAATAGTCCTGGAATAGTAGCACCTTTTTTCCCTCGAAAATGACAGGTCCTGCTTTACGATAAGCCCTAAGCAGTTCCACTTTATCTTTAAAGTTCAGGTATTTAATTAGGACGTGTCGTGGTGAGTCCTTGTTCTTTTGTTCTGGTCTTGGTTGTCCCACTCTGTGCGCTCTTTCTGCAATACATGGATATTCCTTGTCGGTTAACTTAAGCAGTTGTGGCAGTTGAACTTCTGCGAAATGCATAAGCATGGAGCTCTGAACGGACTCTGGTAGGCCTACAATGCGTAAATTATTTCTGCGAGACCTGTTTTCTAGGTCATCTAGACGTGCCTTTAGGTCTGAATTTTGTTTTTGCAGGTTGGTCACCGAAGTAAACATCTCTCTGTGTCGGTCGTCGTGTTCAGACACTCTGTGTTCCACATGTGTGAGTCTCCTTGAGAACTGTTTGAATTCTGTAGATAGCGATTCTACACCCATCTGTAGCTGTTCAATTTTGGGTAGAAATAACGCTGAGATCTGTGCTACAATAGGGTGTGTGTCCTGAGTCAGAGTATTTTCTGTGTCGTCAGTGGCAAGTGAAGAGACTTGTATCTCTGCCTGTTGTTTTGTTCTCCTGTCCGTGTGCTTATTTTTTGCGGCCATTTTATTGGTAGCTTTGTAGAAACTGCTATAGTATCTCTGCATGCGCAGTTTTGTACTTTTTGATAGGTGTATAAGTATTTAAGATATAATTTATAACTGCTCTCAAAAGTAACGTCCTTATACAGTCTCTAGTTGTATGCTGTAGCTGAGCGCTAAGTCACAAAACTTTTTGAGGAATAAGTGTAAATCATAGCCTGTTGTTCAAAACTTTATCTGGTACTGTGGGTGGAGGGGGGAAGTTCCATTTCCATCTCCGGAGCTCACATTGCCTGCTGCTCTCCCCTTGCTCCTCCCACCGGAAGTCAAATTTGTATTTATTTTAGCTATGTAGTTAGTAAATAGTTAACAACTACTTAGTAACTATTCTTCCTTATTAAAAATAAATACAAACTTGCCTGTAAAATAAAAAAACAAACCTAAGATAGATACAATGTAACTATTAGTTATATTGTATCTAGCTTAGGGTTTATTTTACAGGTAAGTATTTAGTTTTAAATAGGAATTATTTAGGTAATGATAGTAATTTTTATTTAGATTTATTTTAATTATATTTAAGTTAGGGGGCGTTAGGGTTAGGATTAGACTTAGGTTTAGGGGTTAATAAATTTAGTATAGTGGCGGCGACGTTGGGGGCAGCAGATTAGGGTTTAATAAATGTAGGTAGGTGGTGGCGATGTTAGGGGCGGCAGATTAGGGTTTAATAAGTATAATGTAGGTGTTGGCGATGTCGGGGGGCGGCAGATTAGGGGTTAATAAGTGTAAGATTAGCGGTGTTTAGACTCGGGGTTCATGTTAGGGTGTTAGGTGTAGACATAAATTTTGTTTCCCCATAGGAATTCTGTAGATAGCGATTCTACACCCATCTGTAGCTGTTCAATTTTGGGTAGAAATAACGCTGAGATCTGTGCTACAATAGGGTGTGTGTCCTGAGTCAGAGTATTTTCTGTGTCGTCAGTGGCAAGTGAAGAGACTTGTATCTCTGCCTGTTGTTTTGTTCTCCTGTCCGTGTGCTTATTTTTTGCGGCCATTTTATTGGTAGCTTTGTAGAAACTGCTATAGTATCTCTGCATGCGCAGTTTTGTACTTTTTGATAGGTGTATAAGTATTTAAGATATAATTTATAACTGCTCTCAAAAGTAACGTCCTTATACAGTCTCTAGTTGTATGCTGTAGCTGAGCGCTAAGTCACAAAACTTTTTGAGGAATAAGTGTAAATCATAGCCTGTTGTTCAAAACTTTATCTGGTACTGTGGGTGGAGGGGGGAAGTTCCATTTCCATATATTAGACTAGCTCATAGTCAATCCTCTTGGTCTGTGTTCTAGATGTTTCTAATTAATTTGGGGTCTGGTAATGTGGCAGGCTGCTATTTATTTGGATAAATTATGCTTAGGCCCTGTAACCCCCACAGTGTCCTTCTATCGCTGGAATAAGGAAACCTGCCGTGCGATTCTATGCCCGGGGGTATTATTTCTGATTGCGTGGCACTTTTGTCTAAACAAGACTAGTATTTGTGGTATCAAAGTCTTTCATCCCTGGGCCTATCGACAATACACACCCCTTCTGCAGTTAATACGTTACACACTGCTATATATAAGCGTCTGTTACATTACCCTCCACGGCTCCTTTCCTTTGCCTTTGTAAAGTGCTTTTTTTCTTTTTTGTTAATCTTTGGCCGCTGCTGCTGTCTTCCTCTGTTCCCCCTTAGCTGCACTGTAATGCGATGCTTCTTGTTGATATCCTAGTGCGGTACTGAGGAACAGTCAGTGTCTTACAATTGCCACGTGGATTAGCAATGTGGCTAAGATGGCGGCTACTCGCTCCGTCTTTTCCTTCCTGACTGCCGCGGTTAGGGTATAATCTGTCCCTCACGCTGTGTTGCCGGCAGATCACCTAGTCTGGTGATGGTCTCAGACCTGGTATAAGCAAGGCTTGTGCGTGGGAGCAAGGGAATTGCAGGCTAAAAAACAATATTAATACGGAGTATCTCCGGAGCTCACATTGCCTGCTGCTCTCCCCTTGCTCCTCCCACCGGAAGTCAAATTTGTATTTATTTTAGCTATGTAGTTAGTAAATAGTTAATAACTACTTAGTAACTATTCTTCCTTATTAAAAATAAATACAAACTTGCCTGTAAAAAAAAAAAAAAAAACCTAAGATAGATACAATGTAACTATTAGTTATATTGTAGCTAGCTTAGGGTTTATTTTACAGGTAAGTATTTAGTTTTAAATAGGAATTATTTAGGTAATGATAGTAATTTTTATTTAGATTTATTTTAATTATATTTAAGTTAGGGGGCGTTAGGGTTAGGATTAGACTTAGGTTTAGGGGTTAATAAATTTAGTATAGTGGCGGCGACGTTGGGGGCAGCAGATTAGGGTTTAATAAATGTAGGTAGGTGGTGGCGATGTTAGGGGCGGCAGATTAGGGTTTAATAATATTTAACTAGTGTTTGTGATGTGGGAGTGCGGCGGTTTAGGGGTTAATATGTTTATTATAGTGGCAGCGATGTCCGGAGCGGCAGATTAGGGGTTAATAAGTATAATGTAGGTGTTGGCGATGTCGGGGGCGGCAGATTAGGGGTTAATAAGTGTAAGATTAGCGGTGTTTAGACTCGGGGTTCATGTTAGGGTGTTAGGTGTAGACATAAATTTTGTTTCCCCATAGGAATCAGTGGGGCTGCGTTACGGAGCTTTACGCTGCTTTTTTGCAGATGTTAGACTTTTTTTCAGCCGGCTCTCCCCATTGATGTCTATGGGGATATCGTGCACGAGCACGTAAAACCAGCTCACCGCGGCTTTCAGCAGCGCTGGTATTGGAGTGCGGTATGGAGCACAATTTTGCTCTATGCTCACTTCTTGCCTGATAACGCCTGGATTTTGTAAACCTGTAATACCAGCGCTGTAGGAAAGTGAGCGGTGACAATAATGTGCAAGTTAGCACCGCACCCCTCAAAACGCAAAACTCGTAATCTAGCCATAAAGGTTTTATTTTACAGGTAAGTATTTATTTAGTTTTAAATAGGAATTATTTAGGTATTAATTGTAATTTTGTTTTGAAATTATTTTAATTATGTTAAAGTTAGTGGGTGTTAGGGTTAGGGTTACGTTAGGGTTAGACTTAGGGTTAGGTTTAGGTGTTAATAACTTTAGTAGAGTGGCGGCTACATTGGGGCAGCATATTAGGGGTTAATAAGTGTAGTTAGGTGGCGGCGATAGTGTAAAAATATATAGTTTTACTTATTTTGAAATAACATTGTGCTGATTTTCAGACTCCTAACCAAGCCCCAATGTTTCAGATATATACTGATGTCTATAGACTCCTGGTTGTGTAATGGGTCTTTTAATATGTAGGGGGGTGGGGGAGTGTCTGCCTTTCATGCTTTCACAGCCCCTTTCAATGGGTATCCCAGCCTCACCTCATCAACAGTGCTATACTGGGAGCTTCTAAGTACGTTTTTAAAATGCTTTATACTGGATTTTTAGATCAATATCTGCACATATTATTCTTTATAATAGTGTCTTTTACATGCAGTTATATGAGAATTGTTGTATACTGTCCCTTTAACTTTTGTACAGTACAGGTGATGCCACTAGAGAAATGTGTTGGTGTTGAAAGGTAATTGGTAGGAAGAGTTTGGCTATTGAAACACAATGTTAAACCATCTTTTTCTGTAGCAACACAACAGAAATGTCTTGTAATTGTAATATGTTTAGTCCATCTTTAATACTGGCTTTAGTAACAACAGAACAGTCACTGAATATACAAACCATACAATGCTTATTTGGTTCTTCCAAGGAAACAGCTGTTCAGGCAACACAAAACAACAAATAAAAACCTACCCAAACCATGGAGACAAGTAAAACATTGCAAAAACATGTCAAACTTACTTGGCAGCTATTCTGTATCTAGTAAATAAGTACATAAAGAAAAAGCTCTTAAATACCATCTGCGTATACCTGCTTCAATTTTCTAACTTGGTTCCTACCACACAGGTAAGGAGATTATTGCTCTAGCAACTAACGAGCTGAGATCTAACTGATGGAAAATACATTATTTAAACACTAGTGAGAAAGCCTGCCCAGAGGGCAGTCTATTGTGGTGACGGAACCACCGAACCACCCTGCCATTTTCGGAAGGGCAGTCTATTTTGCTGACGGAACCACCCTGCCTGCCATTTTCGGAATCCACCTTACGCTGCATCCAGGTGGAATCCGAAAAAGGCAGGGTGGTGAAAGAATCCATCCAGGTGGATTCTTTCACCACCCCTTTTGCTCTCTCTTCCCCCTCTTCTTTGCTCTTTCTCCGCCCTCTCCTTTGCGCTCTCTCCCCCCTCACTTGCTCTATCTCCACTCTCTCTTTTTCTCTGTCTCCCCCCTCACCTTTGCTCTCTCTGTCTCTCTCTTTTGCGCTCTCTCTCCCCCCTCTCTTTTGCTCTCTCTTTCCTCCATCTCTTTTGCTCTCTCTCCACCCTCTCTTTTGCTCTCTCTCTCCCCCTCTCTTTTGCTCTCTCTCTCACTCCTCTCTTGTTCTCTCTCTTCCCCCTCTATTTTGTGTTCTCTCCCCCTCTCTTTTACTCTCCCTCTCCACCCTCTCTTTTGCTCTCTCTCTCCCCCCTCTCTTTTGCACTCTCTCTCCCCCTCTCTTTTGCTCTCTCTCCCCCCTCTCTCTCTCCCCCTCTCTTTTGCTCTCTCCCCCTCTCTTTTGCTCTCTCTCCCCATTCTCTTTTTCTCTCTCCCCCCCTTCTCTCTCTCCCCCTCTCTTTTGCTCTCTCTTCCCCTCTCTTTTGCGCTCTCTCCTCCTCTCTTTTGTGCTCTCTCCCCCTCTCTTTTGCTCTCTCTCCCCATTCTCTTTTTCTCTCTCCCCCCCTTCTCTCTCTCCCCCTCTCTTTTGCTCTCTCTTCCCCTCTCTTTTGCGCTCTCTCCTCCTCTCTTTTGTGCTCTCTCCACTCTCTATTGCTCTCTTTTCCCCCTCTCTTTTGCTCTCTCCCCCCTCTCTTTTGCTCTCTCTCTCCCCTCTCTTTTGCTTTCTCCCCCCTCTGTTTTGCGCTTTCCCCCCTCTCTTTTGCTCTTTCTCCCCTCTCTTTTGCTCTCTCTCCCCCCTTCTCTTTTGCTCTATCTCCCCCTCTCTTTTGCTCTCTCTCTCCCCCTCTCTTTTGCGCTCTCTCTCTCTTACCCACTCTTTTGCTCTCCCCCCTCTCTTTTGCTCTCTCCCCCCCTCTCTTTTGCTCTGTCCCCCTCTCTTTTGCACTCTCTCCCCTCTCTATTGCTCTCTCTCCCCCCTCTCTTTTGCGCTCTCTCTCTCACCCTCTCTTTTGCTTGCTCTTTCTCTCCCCCTTCTCTTTTGCTCTCTCTACCCCCTATATTTTGCTCTATCTCCCCCTCTATTTTGCTCTCTCTCTCCCCCTCTATTTTGCACTCTCACCCATCTCTTTTGCTCTCTCTACCCCCTCTCTTTTGCGCTCTCTATCACCCTCTCTTTTGCTCTCTCTCACCCTCTCTTTTGCTCTCTCTCTCCCCCTCCTTTTGCTCTCTCTTTTTCCCCCTCTCTTTTGTTCTCTCTCTCCCCCTCTCTTTTGCTTTCTCTCTCCCCCTTTCTTTTGTGCTCTCTCTCACCTTCTCTTTTGTGCTCTCTCTCTCCCCTCTCTTTTATGCTCTCTCCCCCTCTCTTTTGTGCTCTCTCCCCCCTCTCTTTTGCTCTCTCCCCACTCTGTTTTGCGCTTTCCCCCCCTCTCTTTTGCTCTCTCCCCCCTCACTTTTGCTCTCTCCCCCTTCTCTTTTGCTCTATCTCCCCCTCTCTTTTGCTCTCTCTCTCTCCCCCTCTCTTTTGCGCTCTCTCTCTCTTACCCACTCTTTTGCACTCTCTCTCCCCCCTCTCTTTTGCTCTCTCCCCCCTCTCTTTTGCTCTCTCTCCCCCTCTCTTTTGATCTGTCCCCCCTCTCTTTTGCACTCTCTCCCCTCTCTATTGCTCTCTCTCCCCCTCTCTTTTGCGCTCTCTCTCTCACCCTCTCTTTTGCTTGCTCTTTCTCTCCCCCTCTCTTTTGCTCTCTCTCCCCCTTCTCTTTTGCTCTCTCTCCCCCCTCTATTTTGCTCTCTCTCTCTCCCCCTCTATTTTGCTCTCTCTCTCCCCCTCTATTTTGCACTCTCACCCCTCTCTTTTGCTCTCTCTCCCCCCTCTCTTTTGCGATCTCTCTCACCCTCTCTTTTGCTCTCTTTCACCCTCTCTTTTGCTCTCTCTCTCCCCCTCCTTTTGCTCTCTCTTTTTCCACCTCTCTTTTGTTCTCTCTCTCCCCCTCTCTTTTGCTCTCTCCTTCCCCCTTTCTTTTGTGCTCTCTCTCTCCCCCTCTATTTTGCGCTCTCTCTCTCCCCCTCTCTTTTATGCTCTCTCTACCCCCTCTCTTTTGTGCTCTCTCTCCCTCCTCTCTTTTGCGCTCTCTCTCCCCTCTCTTGTGCTCTCTCCTTCCCCCCTTTCTTTTGCGCTCTCTCTCTCCCCCTCTCTTTTGCGCTCTCTCTCTTCCCCCTCTCTTTTGGGCTCTCTCTCCCTCTCTTTTGAGCTCTCTCTCTCCCCCTCTCTTTTGCGCTCTCTCCCCCTCTCTTTTGCTCTCTTTCCCCCCTCTCTTTTTCTCTCACTCTCTCTCTCTCTACCCTTCTCTTTTGCTTTCTCTCACCCTCTCTTTTGCTCTCTCTCTCCCCCTCTCTTTTGCTCTCTCTCTCCCCTTCTCTTTTGCTTTCTCTCACCCTCTCTTTTGCTCTCTCTCACCCTCTCTTTTGCTCTTTCTCTCCTCCCTATCTTTTGCTCTCTCTTTCTCCCCCTCTCTTTTCCTCTCTCTCTCCCCCTCTCTTTTGTGCTCTTTCTCTCACCCTCTCTTTTGCGCTCTCTCTCTCCCCTCTCTTTTGTTCTCTCTCTCTCCCCCATCTCTTTTGCGCTCTCTCTCTCCCCCATCTCTTTTGCGCTCTTTCCGTCCCCCCTTTCTTTTGCGCTCTCTCTCCCCCTCTCTTTTGCGCTTTCTTTCCCCCTCTCTTTTACGCTCTCTCTGCCCTCTCTTTTGCGTTTCTCTCTCCCCATCTCTTTTGCGCTCTCTCTTCCCCCTCTCTTTTGCGCTTTCTCTCTCCCCCTCTTTTGTGCTCTCTCTCTCCCCCTCTCTTTTGCGCTCTCTCCTCCCTCACTTTTGCTCTCTCTCTCTTTCCCCCTCTCGTTTGCTCTCTCTCTCCCCCTCTCTTTTGCTCTATCTCCCCCCTCTCTTTTGCTCTCTCTCTCTCTCTCTCCCTCTCTTTTGCGATCTCTCTCACCCTCTCTTTTGCTCTCTTTCACCCTCTCTTTTGCTCTCTCTCTCCCCCTCCTTTTGCTCTCTCTTTTTCCACCTCTCTTTTGTTCTCTCTCTCCCCCTCTCTTTTGCTCTCTCCTTCCCCCCTTTCTTTTGCTCTCTCTCTCTCCCCCTCTCTTTTGCGCTCTCTCTCTTCCCCTCTCTTTTGTGCTCTCTCTCCCTCTCTTTTGAGCTCTCTCTCTCCCCCTCTCTTTTGCTCTCTCTCCCCCTCTCTTTTGCTCTCTCTCTCCCCCCTCTCTTTTGCTCTCTTTCCCCCCTCTCTTTTTCTCTCACTCTCTCTCTCTCTCTCTCTCTCTCTCTCTCTCTCGCCTTCTCTTTTGCTTTCTCTCACCCTCTCTTTTGCTCTCTCTCTCCCCCTCTCTTTTGCTCTCTCTCTCCACTTCTCTTTTGCTTTCTCTCACCCTCTCTTTTGCGCTCTCTCACCCTCTCTTTTGCGCTCTCTCCCCCTCTCTTTTGCTCTCTCTCTCCCCCCTCTCTTTTGCTCTCTTTCCCCCCTCTCTTTTTCTCTCACTCTCTCTCTCTCTCTCTCTCTCTCTCTCTCTCTCTCTCCCCCTTCTCTTTTGCTTTCTCTCACCCTCTCTTTTGCTCTCTCTCTCTCCCCCTCTCTTTTGCTCTCTCTCTCCCCTTCTCTTTTGCTTTCTCTCACCCTCTCTTTTGCTCTCTCTCACCCTCTCTTTTGCTCTTTCTCTCCTCCCTATCTTTTGCTCTCTCTTTCTCCCCCTCTCTTTTGCTCTCTCTCTCCCCCTCTCTTTTGTGCTCTCTCTCTCACCCTCTCTTTTGCGCTCTCTCTCTCCCCTCTCTTTTGTTCTCTCTCTCCCCCATCTCTTTTGCGCTCTCTCTCTCCCCCATCTCTTTTGCGCTCTTTCCGTCCCCCCTTTCTTTTGCGCTCTCTTTCCCCCCTCTCTTTTGCGCTTTCTCTCCCCCTCTCTTTTACGCTCTCTCTCTCTGCCCTCTCTTTTGCGTTTCTCTCTCCCCATCTCTTTTGCGCTCTCTCTTCCCCCTCTCTTTTGCGCTTTCTCTCTCCCCCTCTTTTGTGCTCTCTCTCTCCCCCTCTCTTTTGCGCTCTCTCCACCCTCACTTTTGCTCTCTCTCTCTTTCCCCCTCTCGTTTGCTCTCTCTCTCCCCCTCTCTTTTGCTCTATCTCCCCCCTCTCTTTTGCTCTCTCTCTCTCCCTCCCTCTCTTTTGCTCTCTCTCCCCCTCTCTTTTCCTCTCTCTCTCCTCACTCTTTTTTGCTCTTTCTCTCCCCCTCTGTTTTGCTCTTTCTCTCCCCCTCTCTTTAGCTCTCTCTCTCCCCCATCTCTGTTGCTCTCTCTCTCCCCTCCCTCTATTTTGCTCTTTCCCCCCGCTCTTTTGTTTTCTCTCTCTCTCGCTCTCTCTCTCTCACCCCCTCTCTTTTTCTCTGTCTCCACTCTCTTTTGCTCTCTCTCTTCCCCCTCTCTTTTGCTCTCTCTGTCTCCCCCTCTCTTTTGCTCTCTCTCCACCCTCTTTTGCTCTCTCTATCCCCCTCTTTTGCTCTCTCTCCCCCTCTCTTTTGCTCTCTCCCCCCTCTCTTTTGCTCTCTCTCCCCCCTCTTTTTTGCCCTCTCTCACCCCTCTCTTTTGCTCTCTCTCCTCCCTCTTTTTTGCTCTCTCTCACCCTTCTCTATCTCCCCCTCTTCTGCTCTCTCTCACCCCTCTTGTGCGCTCTCACACAGACAGCCACGGCCACTCCCACCCACCCCTGCCACATCATGCCCCGCCCCCACCCCCTCACGCCCCAGCTCTGCCTCCGCCACATCCGCCTCCGCCCCTCCACCCTGTCATGCCCGGCTCCGCCACGTCACACCTGGCCCTGCCTCTTCACGTCCGGTCGTACACTCCACCTTCATGCCCGGTCATCCACGCCCCCTTAACAGATCAGGTGCCAGGTCAATTTTCCCACACACCTCCCACAATTCCCACACCTCCACCAGCAGAAGATCATTACAGACAGTGACACACACAGTGTCAACGTCTGTAACGATCAGGCATCTGGCCTCATATGGAGGCAGAACATCGATCGCGCTCCTGGTCCATATGTGGCAGATGCCTAAAGCTTCAGGAGCTCCAGCTCTCAGCTGTTATGTTACAGCTGATAGTTGGAGCTCCTGAAGCTGTCTCTTGCTGAGGTGGCTGCACGCGCATCCAACATTCCTTTGAGGATGCGTGCGCAACTGCCGACGGTGATGGACATTACACACACAATTATACAGGGAGTGCAGAATTATTAGGCAAGTTGTATTTTTGAGGATTAATTTTATTATTGAACAACAACCATGTTCTCAATGAACCCAAAAAACTCATTAATATCAAAGCTGAATAGTTTTGGAAGTAGTTTTTAGTTTGTTTTTAGTTATAGCTATTTTAGGGGGATATCTGTGTGTGCAGGTGACTATTACTGTGCATAATTATTAGGCAACTTAACAAAAAACAAATATATATCCATTTCAATTATTTATTTTTACCAGTGAAACCAATATAACATCTCAACATTCACAAATATACATTTCTGACATTCAAAAACAAAACAAAAACAAATCAGTGACCAATATAGCCACCTTTCTTTGCAAGGACACTCAAAAGCCTGCCATCCATGGATTCTGTCAGTGTTTTGATCTGTTCACCATCAACATTGCGTGCAGCAGCAACCACAGCCTCCCAGACACTGTTCAGAGAGGTGTACTGTTTTCCCTCCTTGTAAATCTCACA
Source organism: Bombina bombina (assembly GCF_027579735.1). Taxonomy (NCBI): domain Eukaryota; kingdom Metazoa; phylum Chordata; class Amphibia; order Anura; family Bombinatoridae; genus Bombina; species Bombina bombina. The sequence goes on from NC_069504.1 coordinate 1,067,767,309, forward strand.
TTTAATGATGGACCACAGGTTCTCAATGGGGTTCAGATCAGGTGAACAAGGAGGCCATGTCATTAGATTTTCTTCTTTTATACCCTTTCTTGCCAGCCACGCTGTGGAGTACTTGGATGCGTGTGAATGAGCATTGAAAATCATGTTTTTCCTGAAGGATGCAGACTTCTTCCTGTACCACTGCTTGAAGAAGGTGTCTTCCAGAAACTGGCAGTAGGACTGGGAGTTGAGCTTGACTCCATCCTCAACCCGAAAAGGCCCCACAAGCTCATCTTTGATGATACCAGCCCAAACCAGTACTCCACCTCCACCTTGCTGGCGTCTGAGTCGGACTGGAGCTCTCTGCCCTTTACCAATCCAGCCACGGGCCCATCCATCTGGCCCATCAAGACTCACTCTCATTTCATCAGTCCATAAAACCTTAGTAAAATCAGTCTTGAGATATTTCTTGGCCCAGTCTTGACGTTTCAGCTTGTGTGTCTTGTTCAGTGGTGGTCGTCTTTCAGCCTTTCTTACCTTGGCCATGTCTCTGAGTATTGCACACCTTGTGCTTTTGGGCACTCCAATGATGTTGCAGCTCTGAAATATGGCCAAACTGGTGGCAAGTCGCATCTTGGCAGCTGCACGCTTGACTTTTCTCAGTTCATGGGCAGTTATTTTGCACCTTGGTTTTTCCACACGCTTCTTGCGACCCTGTTGACTATTTTGAATGAAACGCTTGATTGTTCAATGATCACGCTTCAGAAGCTTTGCAATTTTAAGAGTGCTGCATCCCTCTGCAAGATATCTCACTATTTTTGACTTTTCTGAGCCTGTCAAGTCCTTATTTTGACCCATTTTGCCAAAGGAAAGGAAGTTGCCTAATAATTATGCACACCTGATATAGGGTGTTGATGTCATTAGACCACACCCCTTCTCATTACAGAGATGCACATCACCTAATATGCTTAATTGGTAGTAGGCTTTCGAGCCTATACAGCTTGGAGTAAGACAACATGCATAAAGAGGATGATGTGGTCAAAATACTCATTTGCCTAATAATTCTGCACTCCCAGTATTAGTAATATTATTAATCACTTTACCAAATGACGTGCTAGATTTGTCAACATTTTTAAAAAATGACGTGTATTATAAATAGCCTGTGTTTAAAGAGCCTGTGTTTAAAGAGTGTTCACCATAAAAATGTGCTGGAATGAAGACAGAAAATATATTACAACATGCACAGAAATTGTATAAAATTATTTTAATCGAAGATCGTTTTAAAATTTCAATTTATGCACCTTTTATATTTAAAGAAAATATCAACTTCCTTTCCTTTGGCAAAATGGGTCAAAAGAAGGACTTGACAGACTCAGAAAAGTCAAAAATAGTGAGATATCTTGCAGAGGGATGCAGCACTCTTAAAATTGCAAAGCTTCTGAAGCGTGATCATCGAACAATCAAGCGTTTCATTCAAAATAGTCAACAGGGTCGCAAGAAGCGTGTGGAAAAACCAAGGCGCAAAATAACTGCCCATGAACTGAGAAAAGTCAAGCGTGCAGCTGCCAAGATGCCGCTTGCCACCAGTTTGGCCATATTTCAGAGCTGCAACATCACTGAAGTGCCCAAAAGCACAAGGTGTGCAATACTCAGAGACATGGCCAAGGTAAGAAAGGCTGAAAGACGACCACCACTGAACAAGACACACAAGCTGAAACGTCAAGACTGGGCCAAGAAATATCTCAAGACTGATTTTTCTAAGGTTTTATGGACTGATGAAATGAGAGTGAGTCTTGATGGGCCAGATGGATGGGCCCATGGCTGGATTGGTAAAGGGCAGAGAGCTCCAGTCCGACTCAGACGCCAGCAAGGTGGAGGTGGAGTACTGGTTTGGGCTGGTATCATCAAAGATGAGCTTGTGGGGCCTTTTCGGGTTGAGGATGGAGTCAAGCTCAACTCCCAGTCCTACTGCCAGTTTCTGGAAGACACCTTCTTCAAGCAGTGGTACAGGAAGAAGTCTGCATCCTTCAAGAAAAACATGATTTTCATGCAGGACAATGCTCCATCACACGCGTCCAAGTACTCCACAGCGTGGCTGGCAAGAAAGGGTATAAAAGAAGAAAATCTAATGACATGGCCTCCTTGTTCACCTGATCTGAACCCCATTGAGAACCTGTGGTCCATCATCAAATGTGAGATTTACAAGGAGAGAAAACAGTACACCTCTCTGAACAGTGTCTGGGAGGCTGTGGTTGCTGCTGCACGCAATGTTGATGGTGAACAGATCAAAACACTGACAGAATCCATGGATGGCAGGCTTTTGAGTGTCCTTGCAAAGAAAGGTGGCTATATTGGTCACTGATTTGTTTTTGTTTTGTTTTTGAATGTCAGAAATGTATATTTGTGAATGTTGAGATGTTATATTGTTTCACTGGTAAAAATAAATAATTGAAATGGGTATATATTTGTTTTTTGTTAAGTTGCCTAATAATTATGCACAGTAATAGTCACCTGCACACACAGATATCCCCCTAAAATAGCTATAACTAAAAACAAACTAAAAACTACTTCCAAAACTATTCAGCTTTGATATTAATGAGTTTTTTGGGTTCATTGAGAACATGGTTGTTGTTCAATAATAAAATTAATCCTCAAAAATACAACTTGCCTAATAATTCTTCACTCCCTGTATTCTTCTCATCACATAGATTTGTCTAAACTCTAATACTCTCAGATATCTCACACTTATCGTTTCAAAACACACATATGACCTTTTTTTTTGGTAGATATTTTCAGAGTTCTGTTATGAACATATTTTACAGATACTATCTAATTTATGTATCACCCACATATGACTGTTTTTCTTTCTAATGACAAAGCAAGTAATAAACATTTATTAATACAACCAATTGAGATAATTGCTCTACACCAATGGACTGGCCTGCATAAGCAATTGCTTGTGTAATGTTAAAGGGATATACAATTCTAAAATTTTCTTTTATGAGTCGGGTAGAGCATACAATTTTAAACAACTTTCCAATTTACTTTTATCTAATTTGCTTTGTTCTCTTGGTATCATTTGTTGAACAGCATACCTAGGTAGCCTCAGGGACTGGGAGCTTGCTGTTGATTGGTGGCTGCACATATATGTCACTTGTAATTGGCTTACCGGTGTGTTCAGCTAGCTCTCAGTAGTGCATTGCTGCTCCTTTTAGAAAGAATACCAAGAATGAAGGAAATTTGATAACAGAAGTTATATATAGAATTTAAAAGAGAATAACAATTGATACACATATTCAATTGCTGGAGAGTGACCAAAGCCGCACTAGAGTTACAAAAACATTATTTATTTAGTCTATTTAGACATACCCCACCACTACAGGTATACACATTATTTATTTAGTCTGTTTAGACATACCCCACCACTACAGGTATACACATTATTTATTTAGTCTGTTTAGACATACCCCACCACTACAGGTATACACATTATTTATTTAGTCTGTTTAGACATACCCCACCACTACAGGTATACACATTATTTATTTAGTCTGTTTAGACATACCCCACCACTACAGGTATACACATTATTTATTTAGTCTGTTTAGACATACCCCATCACTACAGGTATGCACATTATTTATTTAGTCTGTTTAGACATACCCCACCACTACAGGTATACACATTATTTATTTAGTCTGTTTAGACATACCCCACCACTACAGGTATACACGTTATTTATTTAGTCTGTTTAGACATACCCCACCACTACAGGTATACACATTATTTATTTAGTCTGTTTAGACATACCCCACCACTACAGGTATACACATTATTTATTTAGTCTGTTTAGACATACCCCACCACTACAGGTATACACATTATTTATTTAGTCTGTTTAGACATACCCCACCACTACAGGTATACACATTATTTATTTAGTCTGTTTAGACATACCCCATCACTACAGGTATACACATTATTTATTTAGTCTGTTTAGACATACCCCACCACTACAGGTATACACATTATTTATTTAGTCTGTTTAGACATACCCCATCACTACAGGTATACACATTATTTATTTAGTCTGTTTAGACATACCCCACCACTACAGGTATACACATTATTTATTTAGTCTGTTTAGACATACCCCACCACTACAGGTATACACATTATTTATTTAGTCTGTTTAGACATACCCCATCACTACAGGTATACACATTATTTATTTAGTCTGTTTAGACATACCCCATCACTACAGGTATACACATTATTTATTTAGTCTGTTTAGACATACCCCATCACTACAGGTATACACATTATTTATTTAGTCTGTTTAGACATACCCCACCACTACAGGTATACCCATTATTTATTTAGTCTGTTTAGACATACCCCACCACTACAGGTATACACATTATTTATTTAGTCTGTTTAGACATACCCCACCACTACAGGTATACACATTATTTATTTAGTCTGTTTAGACATACCCCACCACTACAGGTATACACGTTATTTATTTAGTCTGTTTAGACATACCCCACCACTACAGGTATACACATTATTTATTTAGTCTGTTTAGACATACCCCACCACTACAGGTATACACGTTATTTATTTAGTCTGTTTAGACATACCCCACCACTACAGGTATACACATTATTTATTTAGTCTGTTTAGACATACCCCACCACTACAGGTATACACATTATTTATTTAGTCTGTTTAGACATACCCCACCACTACAGGTATACACATTATTTATTTAGTCTGTTTAGACATACCCCACCACTACAGTTATACACATTATTTATTTAGTCTGTTTAGACATACCCCACCACTACAGGTATACACATTATTTATTTAGTCTGTTTAGACATACCCCACCACTACAGGTATACACATTATTTATTTAGTCTGTTTAGACATACCCCACCACTACAGGTATACCCATTATTTATTTAGTCTGTTTAGACATACCCCACCACTACAGGTATACACGTCTCCTATTTCTGTTCCTAGATCTACCTTCATTATTTTCTATTGATTTGTCAGTATCTAAAGAAGTATCAAGATTCGCACCCCTTGAAAATTCATATACTTTATTTGTTTGATAATCCGTAAAGTCCCTTTGGAATTTTCTTTTTTTCTTAAATTTAGTATCTTCCTGTATTTTTCTAAGTTCTAATTTAACCCCATTAATTAATCAAATCAAATTGTTAATGAATTCCTCTAGTTCTTTTGTTATTTTCTCTAATCTCAGTCAGCTGGATTACGAGTTTTGCGTTATGAGTGAAAAAGCATTGTTATGCTTCATAATGCTGCCTTTTCCCTAACGCCGCTATTACAAGTCTTGTAGGTATAGGTGTACCGCACACCTTTTTTGGCCATCACGCAACGTCAGTACTGCACTTTTAAAAAAATCCTTTTTCAATGGGACTTCCATAGCGCCGGTATTACGAGTTTGTCTGGGAGGCCAAAAAGTGAGCGGTACACCCTATACTGACAAGATCGTACCGCCATCTAAAGTCAGTAGTTATGAGTTTTACGTTACAAAGCTGTACCATAAAACTCATAACTAAACTGCTACAAAGTGCACTAAACACCCATAAACTACCTATTAACCCCTAAACCGAGGCCCTCCCGCATCGCAAACGCTAAAATAAAATTATTAACCCCTAATCTGCCGCTCCGGACATCGCCGCCACTAAATAAAATTATTAACCCCTATTCCGCCACTCCCCAACCTCGTCACCACTATAATAGACCTATTAACCCCTAAACTGCCACCCTTCCGCATCGCAAACACTATTTAAAGATTATTAACCCCTAATCTGCCATCCGCCCACACCGCCGCTATAATAAACCTATTAACCACTAAACCACAAGTCCCCCACAACGAAATATACTAAAATAAATTATTAACCCCTAAACCTCTGAACTCCTCCATCACTAATTCTACAAAATATATTAACCCCTAACCCTAATGTAACCCTAACCCTAAGTCTAACCCTAACCCTAATGTAACCCTAAGTCTAACACCCCCTAACTTAAATATAATTAAAATAAATCTAAATAAATCTTACAATTATTAACTAAATAATTCCTATTTAAATCTAAATACATACTTACCTGTAAAAAAACCTAAGCTAGCTACAATATAACTAATAGTTACATTGTAGCTAGCTTAAGTTTTTTTTTTTTTATTTCACAGCTAAGTTTGTATTTATTTTAACTAGGTAGACTAGTTAATAAACAGTTAATGACTATTTACTAGCTACCTAGTTAAAATAAATACAAAGTTACCTGTAAAATAAAACCTAACCTGCCTTACACTAAAAACTAACATTACAATAAAATAAAATAAATTAAATTAATAAAATACAATTTACTAAATTACAAAAAATAAATACTAAATTACAAAAAATAAAAAACAAATTATCAAAAATAAAAACGAATTACTCCTAATCTAATAGACCTTTCAAAATAAAAAAGCCCCCTCAAAATAAAACCTATCTAAATAAACCTAAGCTAACCATTGCCCTGAAAAGGGCATTTGGATGGGCATTGCCCTTAAAAGGGCATTTAGCTCTTTTCCATTGCCCAAAAGCCTAAGCTAAAAAAAAACTACCCAAAAACCCTTAAAAAACCTAATACTAACCCCCGACGATCCACTTACAGTTATCAAAGTCCTGACATTCATCCTCATCCAGCCAGCGAAATCCTCATCCAGCAGAAATAAGTCTTCATCCAGGAGGACTCTTCGATCTTCATCCATCCGGCGAAGTCCTCATCCAAGCGAGAAGAAGTCTTCATCCAGACGGCATCTTCTATCTTCATCCATCCGGCACGGAGCGGGTTCATCTTCAAGACATTCGGCACGGAGCATTCTCTTCTTATGGTCGTCGCTGGAAAATGAAAGTTCCTTTTAAGTGACGTCATCCAAGATGTCATCTCTTACATTCCTATTGGCTGAAAGATTTCTATCAGCCAATAGGAATTAAAGGGGAAAAATCCTATTGGCTGTTGCAAGCAGCCAATAGGATTGAGCTTTCATCCTATTGGCTGTTTGGAACAGCCAATAGAATGAGAGCTCAATTCTATTAGCTGATTGGATCAGCCAATTGGATGAAAGCTTAATCCTATTGGCTGATTCCAACAGCCAATAGGATTTTCCCCTTTAATTCCTATTGGCTGATAGAAATCTTTCAGACAATAGGAATGTAAGGGATGCCATCTTGGATGATGTCACTTAAAGGGAACCTTCATTTTCCAGCGATGACCATAAGAAGAGGATGCTTCGTGCCGGATGTCTTGAAGATTGACCCGCTCCACGCCGGATGGATGAAGATAGAAGATGCCGCCAGGATGAAAACGTCTTGCCGCTTGGATGAGGACTTTGCCGGCTGGATGAGGATGGATGTCCGGACTATGATAAATGTAAGTGGATCGTTGGGGGTTAGTGTTAGGTTTTTTAAGGGTTTTTTGGGTGTTTTTTTTTTAGCTTAGGGTTTGGGCAATGTAAAATAGCTAAATGTCCTTTTAAGAACAATGCCCATCCAAATGCCCTTTTCAGGGCAATGGTTAGCTTAGGTTTATTTATTAGGTTTTTATTGGGGGGGTTGGTTGGTTGGGTGGTGGGTTTGTTTGTATTTTTTTTTACAGGTAAAAGAGCTGATTTCTTTGGGGCAATGCCCCACAAAAGGCCCTTTTAAGGGCCATTGGCAGTTAAGTTTAGGGTAGGGTTTTTTTTTTTTGGGGGGGGGGGCTTTTTTATTTTGATAGGGCTATCAGATTAGGAGTAATTCATTTTTATTTTTGATAATTTCTTTTTTCTTTTTTGTAATTTAGTGTTTATTTTATTTCGTCTAGATTACGAGTTTTGCGTTATGAGTTAAAAAGCAGCGTTATGGGTTATAACTGTTGAAAATAATAAGCAATATCTGTCTCTGTTTTTTGCAGTGCCTTGTGAGGTCTGAATGGGTTAATTTGTATGTGGGCATTATTAGTCAGGAGAGGCCAGTCTGGTTTAAGAGGCTATAAAATGTAGCTAGTTCTGAGTGTATGTATGTTTATTTTTCTAAATCTAATCTTTTTCTATCCTTGTTTAAATTCTTGCATTCCAGCTAGTATCAGTAAATACTTAAGTCCTGGTTATCTTGATAGGTCAAATATATGAATGTATGTACACAACTCATTGTAAACATTGGGAATGTGTCATAAAACGTAGACACTAGTTCATCCCTGACCTTTGCCTTTCTTTCTTGATATATGGTCAAACACAGTAAAACCTACTTATGTTGTAACCATATTTGTTAAAACCCTTGCATTTTTTTAGCTAGCAAATCATGAACTGTAAATAGCCTGGATGTGAAATGTATAAATACCTGGGAAGGGGACTGACCCCCCCAGAGAAAACTTTGTATTGTTTCTCTCCATACTGCAGTGTATAATCAGTTAACAAACTCTTTTTAACCTGTCTTGGTCTGAAGAAGTTATTCAGTCCAGGGTGAGTATATCACCAACACATGGCGTAGTCGGCCGGATGGCAAAATCTCAGACAGCAGTCCAAGTGGCAAAGACTTTCTGCTACAGGGACACTCAATGGTAAGAATATGTTTTGTAAAGTGTTTTTAGTTTAACAGTTTGGCGTTCTGGGTGACGCTATCCTAAGAGGCTTTGTTTATTGATTTATTAATGTTATGTGTCGTGTTGTGTAAATTGTTTTGTTTGTTTTCTGTAAATGTGAAAATTGGTTCAGTGTAAATTGTTTTTGTAAATGTCACCTTGTGACCTAGGAGGGTGTCTATTTAAAGGCAATTGGGATTAGGAGACTGGGTTCACAGTTCTAGCCACCCCAACCTGACTGCAAGTCCCACCGGACGTTAACCAGTCAGTGTTTGAATGCAAGGGGAACTGTGACAAACCTTTATCCGAAACTGTGACCTGGCAGACACCCTAAGAGGACACATAGTTACCTGTTATCTGATTATTTATTTAGGAAAACCTCTTGGATAAGTCCTGATTAGACAGCTTTATTTCTTGTATGAGCACTGATAGTATTCCCAGTGAAGAAAATATTGTTAATCTTAGGAAGGGGCTATCCTGGCCTGGGTAGACGTAAGACTGCAGCAGTGATTTGAGGGGACAGTATACACTCATTTTCATATAGCTGCATGTAATAGACACTACTATAAAGAATAAGATGCACAGATACTGATATATAAATCCAGTATAAAACTGTTTAAAAAACTTGCTTAGAAGCTCTCAGTTTGCTCTGTTGAAAAGGACATAAACAGGAGTAAACTGGAGTAGGTAGCTGATGGTATTCTCATAAAACTTTGGGGCTTGGTTAGTAGTCTGAAAATCAGAGCAATGTTATTTAAAAATAAGCAAAACTATACATTAAAAAAAAACACAACAACTTTATGGGCAATATAAATAGATTCTCTACAAAAGATTTATGCAAAGAAAAAATGAGTGTATAATGTCCCTTTGAGGGCAAACACGTGGTGTAGTGTTGCCAGGTTGGGGTGGAGGTTCCCCTGATAGAATACAATTCTCTTTTGTTCTGTTTTGTTGTTTTTTGTTGTTTTAGTTTTTAAGAATTTGTGTTAATTGTAAGTAAAAACCCCAAGTGACATTTAAAAAATATATATATAAAAAAAAGTAAAAAGTAAAAAGTCAATTAAAAATGGGACATAGTTCCTCTAAAGACTGTTCCACTAATCTTAAATGGCCAAAGGGTTCCCCAGTAGAATATATGTATCAACACCATGGCCCTTTTTGTAATAAGTATCATACTAAATGGTCTTGAATAACTCAAATATTAAAGGGTCCAATATATGTGCAGAGGGTGGCTCTTGGAACCTAGATAAAATAAATACCCTAAGTAATGTTTTAACAGAGGTTTAAAAAAAAAAAAACAACCCTACATCAGAAGAGTGAAAAGCATATTTTAAATGGAATACTGAGGCAGTAAAAAGACAGCGTGAGTCGTTAAAGGCTTCACTATAGGATAATTATCAAAGAAAAAAAAAAAAGAAAAAGAAAATTAAAATTAAATCTCCCAGTAAGGGAAGAAAAAGAGAAAAAAAATAAGAAAAAGGGTGCAAGGGGTAAAAGAATAAAATGTTTCAAATGTGGAAAGGTGGGACACATGAGCAAAGATTGTTTGTCACTCCAGCAGAACAAAAAACACAGACTCAAGAGCTGCATGTAAGAGGGGTATAGGAATACTGATAGATGGACTGGTAAAAGTATGTGTTAGAAAAGTTTGTGTTTTAATGATTTAAGATTAAGTAATAACTTAGGAACGGTGCTTTAAATTCCTTAAGTGACATTTTAAGTCGGGTAAATCATGATTTAGTGTTTGTTATCAGCGAGTACCCATGGACAAAGTAATTGTATATTACACAATTTTGGAAAAATAGGAATAATTGAGAGGAAATGTATTTCTTTGTTAGATGGTTCAGAATGTAATGCTCATGAAAATATGAATAAATATTGAAGAGGTGCTGGAGGTATGTAAGGAGATATTAGAAGTTTGTATGGTAGGTTTTCCACCTTAGGAGTGAATATTTTTGAAGTTTTTATTAGTGGTTGATTGTCAGTGTTCAATGTGTCTCTGTTGTATGATTTTGTCAGAGCAATAGTGTACAATGTGTAGTTGAAGGTAAATGTTGTATTTTGAACTTTTGTGTATAAGGTTTATTGTGTTTTCCACTGAAATTACACAGAATTATTGATGGTAAATTATATGCCGCAAATTTTCATATGTATACATATTGTCTTGTATTGATTTGCAGAACTGGCCAGCTACAATAATTATGCAAAGACAATATTTAGTTCAAATAATATTTAGTGGATGGATACAATTAAATCAGGTATAATCTTAATCAATATGTTTGTATATGGTTGTTTAACTTCTTTTACTTAAATTTTTCAAGTGGAATAAAATGTTTTAACTATAGAAAAAAGTGACACAGATAAGACTTTTGAGCAGTCAGACAGTAAAGACATAGGAGCTGTGTGCTATAAGAAAGGGGGAGAGTGGAACAAGAAAGTGTATACCTGCCTTGGAGTGATAATTGCAGAATATTAGTGACTAATAAAATCAGCGGGGGAAATGTTTTATTTAAATTAAAGGAACAGGGTACTTGACATTTTTATTGTTTAAAAAAAAATAAAAAAATAGATGGTCCCTTTGTTACCCATTACCCAGTTTTACATGATCAAACCGGTAGTATTGATTAACTTCTTTTACCGCTGTGATTACTTAGTATCCAAATCTCTGCAGACTACCCACTTATCTCAGTGTTTTTTTTAAACTTGCAATTTGGCAATTAGTGCTGCAGCCTATGAGTCTGCCTAGTTTTAGCCTTTAACAAAGAATACCAAGCGAACCAAGCAGATTTGATTATAAAAGTAAATTTTAAAGTTGTTTGAATTGCATGCCCTATCTAAATCATTAAGGTTCAATTCTATTGATCCTGTAAAGAGAAACATAAATTACCCTGTATTTTACAATACCCCCCTGTGTAAAATCCTGGTGACTATTAGTTTAACATTGCTCAGAAACAGGCTGTAAATATAATACAGGTATACCTCACTTTACAGCGCTTCACTTTACAGCGCTTCGCTAATACAGCGCTTTGTGGAGCTGAAGTTCAACCTCCAAGGATTTTGAAATAGTGCTGTAATTATCGTGAGATTGCGAGAAAAGTGACTGGCACCATTTTGTTACACGCAGTTCACTTCTCTTACTGCTTTACAGTGCAAACTGTGTCTCAGTGTCATAGTCTGGCAAATTTTACTACAGTAATTGACAATATTTTACAGGTACAGTATTTATTGAATACTGTGCTGTGCTAGTGTAAAATTAAACATAGCACTATTGCACCCCTAATATGTGTTAGTTCAAACATGTTTTCAAGTTTTTAGACACTGGCAAGTGAAAAGAAAGCTAAAACTGCCTTGTTTCACTTTAAGGCGGTTTTCACTTTGCAGCGGGGCTCCGGTCCCTAACCCGCTGTATGTGGGGGGTATACCTGTATATGTGATGTTGATTTTGGAGACTATGACATACAACTAACATCAATGCTTAAGTCTTTCCATATCCAGGTACATGCTGCACAGTTACAGAATGATAATCGTGTAGTGCATGCCATCTCACCTGGTGATCTTATAATGGTTGCAAGTTTTTGTCCAGAAAAATAGCTTTGAGCCAAAGTAGAAGGGGCCTGTCTGCCTACTATTTATCACAAATACAGCCACTGAAGTCACAGAAGTTAAATCATGGACCTCACTAGAAATTGGTGCCACAACAGACTGATCCTATCACTGGCAAGGAAATCCAAAAAGACTGAGCCTTTTGGAAGTATCATTCTCTGACAGTGTTGGACTATTTCCTGAGTTTGGACTCATTTTTTTTCAATTGTTATTATTTCTGTATGCTGCATTTATACTCTGGTGATGCTTTACTGGAGTGTAAAGAAATTCCCTGATTTATAAACTTTGTAATAGTTACTAATATTAGCAATTAATTTGGGTATAATTTGTTTATTCTATCACTGTGTTTATACTTTTGGGTATTCTCAGTTATGTCTGCCACCCCCCCCCCCCATGGAAGCAGGACAATTCATTTATTGCTAATGCCAAAGCCTATTACCACCACACTGTAGGTACAGGTGCCTGCTGGATACTGTATGTGGATTCATACCACATAGTCATGAATTTGGGTTTCCCTATATTGGTGTACTCTAGTTAATGAAACTCCTATAGCTTTAATTAAAGAGGGTGTTGTTAATTGCATTATTTTAATTCACCTTATGCATATCCTGGTTTGCCACAATCCCATTAAAATGTCCTTTTTCAAATCCTAACTGTAATCTTTCCCAATCATGGATGTTAATTGACAATCTGTATTTTTTATGCTGCCGCTGGACCTACAAGAGTATGCCATGTGCATGGATGGGTACTTGTTACTTAGGTGTTATTATCCCAGCCCTATATAGCACACAAACCCTACCTGAAGGGCATTTGCGTAATAAACGTGAGATTGCAGGTTCCAAGGTAAAAAATTCAAATAATTCTGATCTCACTGTCCGTACTGGTATAGGTGATAGAGTTTACATGGGCATACTCCCCTGGTATGGTAATGTCCAATTGCAGTATAAGTTAAATCTCCTCATGGACATATTAGACAACATTTTTAACTCAACACACCATTCTTTACAGTTGTTAGGAACAGAAACAAATACGTCTTGTGGCCCTGCAAAACTGCCAAGCCTTAGATATCATGTTAGCTGCTAAGGGCGGAGCATGCTCTTTAATAGGGGCTCAATGCTGTGTTTTTTTGAATGATTCCAGTGTAGCAGTACAGGATGATCTTGATCGAATTACTAAATTACAGGTTAACATGAAAAAGTGCATGACATTAAGTTCAATGGTTTTGATGTTGATTTAACTTTTGGCCTGTCAGGCTAATCTTTGTCATACTAATTGTTTTTCGTTCTCTCATAGTAATCTGTCTCAAACTAATGCTACACAAGCTCTGTAACCTCGTCAGCCCAGCAACCAGCAGACTGATGCCCTCCTGTGAAGCTGCTCCAGCCCAGCATGTGTCCCATTATTATGCCCACAGCAACTCTGCACTGCAGTTTGGGATGGAGTTCACCCGACTAAATCATATTGCTGTTTGATGCTATTGTCACAGAGTTTAACAGCATCAGAGGAGGGACTGTTGAAAATAATAAGCAATATCTGTCTCTGTTTTTTGCAGTGCCTTTTGAGGTCTGAATCTAAAGTCAGTAGTTATGAGTTTTACGCTACAAAGCTGTAGCATTAAACTCATAACTAAAGTGCTAAAAAGTACACTAACACCCATAAGCTACCTATTAACCCCTAAATCGAGGCCCTCCCGCATCGCAAACACTAAAATAAAATTATTAACCTCTAATCTGCCGCTCCGGACATTGCCGCCACTATAGTAAACATATTAACCCCTAAACTGCCGCACTCCTGCCTCGCAAACACTAGTTAAATATTATTAACCCCTAATCTGCCGCCCCTAACATCGCCACCACCTACCTACATTTATTAACCCCTAATCTGCCGCCCCCAACATCGCCAACACTATAATAAATTTATTAACCCCTAAACCTAAGTCTAACACTAACCCTAACACCCCCTAACTTAAATATAATTAAAATAAATCTAAATAAAAATTCCTATCATTACCTAAATTATTCCTATTTAAAACTAAATACTTACCTGTAAAATAAACCCTAAGCTAGCTACAATATAACTAATAGTTATATTGTAGCTAGCTTAGGGTTTATTTTTATTTTACAGGCAAGTTTGTATTTATTTTAACTAGGTAGAATAGTTACTAAATAGTTATTAACTATTTACTAACTACCTAGTTCAAATAAATACAAATTTACCTGTAAAATAAAACCTAACCTGTTTTACACTAACGCCTAACATTACACTACAATGAAATAAATTAAATTAATTAAATACAATTACCTAAATTACAAAAAAAACCCCACTAAATTACACAAAATAAAAAAAGAAATTATTAGATATTTAAACTAATTACACCTAATCTAATAGCCCTATCAAAATAAAAAAGCCCCCCAAAATAAACCCCCCCAGCCTAAACTAAACTACCAATAGCCCTCAAAAGGGCCTTTTGCAGGGCATTGCCCCAAAGAAATCAGCTCTTTTACCTGTAAAAAAAATACAAACAACCCCCCAACAGTAAAACCCACCACCCACACAACCAACCCCCCTAATAAAATCCTAACTAAAAAAACCTAAGCTCCCCATTGCCCGAAAAGGGCATTTGTATGGGCATTGCCATTAAAAGGGAATTTAGCTCTTTTTCAGCCCAAAAGCCCTTATCTAAAAATAAAACGCACTCAAAAACCCTTAAAAAAACTAACACTAACCCCCGAAGATCCACTTACAGTTTTGAAGACCGGACATCCATCCTCAACGAAGCTGGGAAAAGTCTTCATCCAAGCGGCAAGAAGTCCTCAACGAAGCCGGGAGAAGTCTTCATCCAAGCCGGCAGAAGTGGTCCTCCAGACGGGCAGAAGTCTTCATCCAGACGGCATCTTCTATCTTCATCCATTCAGCGTGGAGCAGCTCCATCTTCAAGACATCCAGCATGGAGCATTCTCTTCTTCCGATGACTAATGACGAATGAAGGTTCCTTTAAATGACGTCATCCAAGATGGCGTCCCTTGAATTCCTATTGGAATCAACCAATAGAATGCGAGCTTAATCCTATTGGCTGATCGGATCAGCCAATAGGATTGAAGCTCAATCCTATTGGCTGATTGCATCAGCCAATAGGATTTTTTCACCTTTAATTCCTATTGGCTGATAGAATTCTATCAGCCAATTGGAATTCAAGGGACGCCATCTTTGATGACGTAATTTAAAGGAACCTTCATTCGTCGTTAGTCATCGTAAGAAGAGGATGCTTCGTGCCGGATGTGTTGAAGATGGAGCCGCTCCATGACGGATGGATGAAGATAGAAGATGCCGTGGGGATGAAGAATTCAGTCCGTCTGGAGGACCACTTCTGCTGGCATGGATGAAGACTTCTCCCGGCTTCGTTGAGGACTTCTTGCCGCTTGAATGAATACTTCTCCCGGCTTCGTTGAGGATGGATGTCCGGTCTTCAAAACTGTAAGTGGATCTTCGGAGGTTAGTGTTAGTTTTTTTTAAGGGTTTTTTGGGTGGGTTTTATTTTTAGATCAGGTCTTTTGGGCTGAAAAAGAGCTAAATGCCCTTTTAAGGGCAATGCCCATACAAATGCCCTTTTCAGGGCAATGGGGAGCTTAGGTTTTTTTTAGTAAAGATTTTATTTGGGGGGTTGGTTGTGTAGGTGGTGGGTTTTACTGTTGGGGGGTTGGTTGTATTTTTTTTTTTACAGGTAAAAGAGCTGATTTCTTTGGGGCAATGCCCCGCAAAAGGCCCTTTTATTTTTGATAGGGCTATTAGATTAGGTGTAATTAGTTTAAATATCTGATAATTTCTTTTTTTATTTTGTGTAATTTAGTGGTTTTTTTTGTAATTTAGGTAATAGTATTTAATTAATTTAATCTATTTAATTGTAGTGTAATGTTAGGTGTTAGTGTAAGACAAGTTAGGTTTTATTTTACAAGTAAATTTGTATTTATTTCAACTAGGTAGTTAGTAAATAGTTAATAACTATTTAGTAACTATTCTACTTAGCTAAAATAAATAGATTTATTTTAATTATATTAAAGTTAGGGGGTGTTAGGGTTAGGGTTAGACTTAGGTTTAAGGGTTAATAAATTTAGTATAGTGGTGGCGACGTTGGGGCGGCAGATTAGGGGTTAATAAATGTAGGTAGGTGGCGGTGATGTTAGGGGTGGCAGATTAGGGGTTAATAATATTTAACTAGTGTTTGCAAAGCGGGAGTGCTGTGGTTTAGGGGTTAATATGTTTATTATAGTGGCAGCGATGTCCAGAGCAGCAGATTAGGGGTTAATAAGTATAATGTAGGTGTCAGCGATGTCTGGCCGGCAGATTAGGGGTTAATAAAGTAATAAGATTAGGGGTGTTTAGACTCGGGGTTCATGTTAGGGTGTTAGGTGTAAACATAAAATTTGTTTCCTAATAGGAATCAATGGGGTTGCGTTACGGAGCTCTTTGATGCTTTTTTGCAGATGTTAGACTTTTTTTTCAGCCGGCTCTCCCCATTGAGGTCTATGGGGAAATTGTGCACGAGCACGTTAAACCATCTCACCGCAGCTTTCAGCAGCGCTGGTATTGGAGTGCGGTATGGAGCTCAATTTTGCTCTATGCTCACTTCTTGCCTGTTAACTCCGGGTTTATGAAAACCTGTAATACCAGCGCTGTAGGAAAGTGAGAGGTGACAATAACGTGCAAGTTATTACCGCACCCCTCATACAGCAAAACTCGTAATCTAGCCGTTTGTAAGTTAGAAAATTGTATTTTAATAATTTAATTTATTTTATTGTAATGTTCGTTTTTAGTGTAAAGCAGGTTAGGTTTTTTTTTACAGGTAACTTTGTATTTATTTTAACTAGGTAGTTATTACATTTTTAATAACTATTTAATAACTAGTCTGCCTAGTTAAAATAAATACAAACTACCTGTGAAATAAAAATAAAACCTAAGATAGCTAAAATATAACTATTAGTTATATTGTAGCTAGCTTAGGTTTTTTTTTACAGGTAAGTATGTATTTAGTTTTAAATAGGAATTATTTAGGTAATAATTGTAAGGTTTATTTAGATTTATTTTAATTATATTTAAGTTAGGGGGTGTTAGGGTAAGGGTTAGATTTAGGCTTAAGGTTACATTAGGGTTAGGTTTAGGGGTTAATATATTTATTTAGTGTTAGTGATGTTGGAGGCCATAGGTTTAGGGGTTAATAACTGTAAGGTAGATGGCAGCGATGTTAAGGGCGGCAGATTAGGGGTTAACAAGTGTACTTAGGTGGCGGCGATATTGGGAGTGGCAGATTAGGGTTTAATAGTTTTATTTAGGTGGCGGCGATGTTAAGGGCGGCAGATTAGGGGTTAATAACATTATGTAGGTTACGGCGATGTTGGGGGCGGCAGATTAGCAGTGTTTAGACGTGGTTTTTATGTTAGGGTGTTAGGTTTAAACATAACTTTTTCTTTCCCCATAGACATCAATGTTAGGCTTCTTTTTTGCCAGCTCTCCCCATTGATGTCTATGGGGAAATTGTGCATGAGCACGTCAAAGCAGCGCTTGTATTTGGGTGAGGTATGGAGCTCAACGCCACAATATCGCATGTACAAGCCTGCTTTTTGTAAACTTGTAATAGCAGCTCTATAGGGAGGTGAAATAACGCAGCTTTTGTGACGGTCGTTAATTTCCTTATAGTGCTCAAAACTCGTAATCTAGCTGAGTGTGTTTTCCTTGATTATTAGATCTATAATCTTAAAAGAACATTCTGTTAAATAGCTGTCCCATGTAGAGTTAATCCCTTCTAATAGAGGATCTTTCAAATTATTTCCTGGTCTTTTCCTAAATCTTAGGCCTCTTGGCAGTGGCGGCTGGTGAATTATGAAGATGGCGGTGCACTTGGCCCCACCCCTGACCACACCCCTTGAAATAAAGCCCCACCCCTCAGATTGCTCTCCAATATATAGAAATACACACATATATATATATATATATATATATATATACACACACACAGTATATATACACACACTAGTCCCACTTTTATTTAAAAAAATAAAAATAAAGGGAACTTGATCTTACATGATATTTCCAGTGAATATATATATATATATATATATATATATTTATTTTTTTTATTCTGTTTCTCTGTGTATAATTAATTCTGTTTCTCTCTCCCAAGCTGCATGTTGTGTGTGTGTGTGTGTTGGGCTCTATAAAAAGAGGTATTTTTTCTAAAGCAGACAGGCAAATCAGGCTTTATTAGCTCAATAGTTCACTCAGAAAATAAATCACTGATTTATTTTCTGAGTGAACTATTGAGCTAATAAAGCCTAATTTGTCTGTCTGATTTAGAAAAATACCTCTTTTTATGGAGCCCACGAGTCACAACTGCAAGCTGGCTGCAGAAAGAGGAGTCCTGTTTCTGCCAATTCTATATTTTCCTTGCTTGCTGTGATCATGGATCAATCATCCATGATCACAGCAAGCAAGGAAAATATAGAATTGGCAGCAACGGGACTCCTCTTTCTGGATGGTGTCATGGTAGAGATAGAGCCTATAACGACACAGTGTAAGTAAGGTATTACCTTCTCAATGCTGTCTGTAACACCACCATCCCCAGGTCATGCAGCTCTTATGCAGTGGGACACTAGATACTAATGCAGGCTGCAGCCTGGGCTTACTATCCCCAGATCACCCACTGACTGGCTATTGGATGTGCACTGAGCTTGCTTCCTGTTCCTGCCTGGCTTGTGCAGTCAACAGGGCCAGACTGGGACCAAAAATAGGCCCTGGAATTTTAAGGCAAAGCAGCCCACTCCAAACCCCCACCCCCAGCCCAAACAAGTTTAGCTCATATTTGGTAAGGCACATATTTCTGGATTTGCTGCCTGCCCTAGGCATGAAAATCATCAAATCATAACTGAAGCAAATTCATATGGGCCTTAGAGGAACAGTCAACACCAGAAATTTTGTTGTTTAAAAAGATAAATAATCCCTTTATTAATTACCCATTCCCCAGTTTTGCATAACCAACACAGTTATAATAATATAATATAACATTTTGACAGACTTGCATTTTAGCCAATCAGTGCTCACTCCTAGGTAACTTCA
This sequence comes from Bombina bombina, assembly GCF_027579735.1. NCBI lineage: Eukaryota > Metazoa > Chordata > Amphibia > Anura > Bombinatoridae > Bombina > Bombina bombina. The sequence goes on from NC_069504.1 coordinate 1,067,786,632, forward strand.
CGTGTGTGAGCTCAATGTTACATATATTAAACACATGAACCAATGCCCTCTAGTGGATACAAACTGTCAAAATGCATTCAGATTAGAGGTGGCTGCAAGGTCTTAGAAATCAGCATATGAGCCTACCTAGGTTTAGCTTTTAACTAAGAATACCAAGAGAACAAAGCAAAATTGGTGATAAAAGTACATTGGAAAGTTGTTTAAAATTACATGCCCTATTTGAATCATGAAAGTTAATTTTGGAATTGACTGTCCCTTTAATCTGTGTTTTAAAGAAATGCCTTTATTACTGCACATGGCTCCAGTTTATCTATTACACAAAAAGGTAATTTACAGAGATATGGGGAGGCTGGTGCTAATTCACATTATACTATTTAAATTATATATTTTTTATATACTGTGAAAGGGTTTGCTATACACCTTATTCACCCATTGCAGGACTACATGTTTTTTTTTTTTTTTTTTTTATAATAGTGAAAAAGTAATATCTACAACAAACCAATTAATCAAATAAATCCTAACCCCCCTAAAACCTTCTATATTTTCGTTTATGACATTGTTGAGACTACACTTTAAATCTTGGAAAGTGTTTATATATAAATAGGCTGAACTAAAAAAAAAAGAAATACAAAGGGTCTGTATATGTGGCACTATATAAGCTTGGGGGTAGGGACCACTTTTTTTGCTTTGGGAACCCTTTGTTACTCACTGTATAATTTGTATATGACACCACAATGACCTTATGAATGTAATATAATTATGTAAGAATGCCTATCTGCTACAAACCTGTTGGATACTTCATGACATTCACAATACTAGAGCCAATCACATTTTTTATGTTCCTGGAGTGGTCTATGCATTTAAATTGGCAAGGCAAATTGGGTTGGCTACCATTGTTATTAAGTTATTATGGGCAAGTGCCCCAAAGCAGATCCCTATCATATATGCTGCAGCTATTTATTATGATGACTTACAGTTACAGGGTTGGACAGTTACCTCAGATCAATCTTCTCCTGTCTTCAAGTTCAAATTTGCTGCTGCCTGTCAGTGTTGCAAGTGCTTCCAGCTTCCTCCTCTCTGTCCTGGCAGGTTGTGATTCCAGCTCTGCCCACCTCCCTATTTATCTCTGGTCACATTCCTCCTGGTGGTGCTGCAGCTGCTGTATAATTTATTGAGGAATGTGACCAGGTATGGAGCGACTGTCTGACTGTGATAGATGGATGGTTGGGTCCTGGGTGGGGAGCCATCCGAGCAAGCATACGGCATGGGGCTGGGGGAGCCGGGATAAAAAAAAGGCATCACTAAGTTCTTGCCTGCTCAGCTGGTTGGTGTGTGATGTCACCCCCCTTGAACTTGTCACCCTTGTGCGGTCCAGTCCATGCCCCCCAGTGACGCAACTAAACTGCCTGCTTACTCCCACATGATGTCACTCACAGTGCACGGTCCACGGATGTGTGTATAGTCAAAAGATGTGGCCTACAGATTCTCAGTGTGTGTGGATGGAGGTTGGGGCTAACAGCCGCACCAAAATACATTACATTATCATACAGATTTTTAATAAAATCCCACATTGCTAAAGTTGGATCTTCACAAGCCAACAGACCCAAAAGTATACCGAACAACTCAAAGTGGTATCCTTAAAAATTACAGTAGATCAAACCATTCTAAAAACAGATCAGCACAAAATGCACCTGTTGCTGCTCTTTGCGATACATCTTATAAGTTGTTAAAACCATAAAAAAGTTGTTGTGAACGCTGGTCCAGAATGTGACATGGTCTGGAGGGACTGTCTGTGATGGGGAGCCGAGCCATCCGAGCAAGCATGCGGCTGCTTCACAGTAATATTGGCTGGCCCTGATGCAAATATGCCTGGAGTGGGGATGGCCACTGACCGCGCATCTTATGCCGAGCAGCTGCCTCTCTGTGCTTAATAAGCAGCCGCTGCCACTTCGCTCCCTCATCTGCTCTCAAACAGTGTGCTGAGCCTGAATGAGCGGCCCTCTGTCTGTGTATTCTGCAGGTTGTTGGTCACTGTGCTTCCTCACACTGTGCTGCTGCTGCGGCGCTTCACAGCCAGCAAAAAAAGAAGAAAACTTGAAAAAAACATAATTTATGCTTACCTGATAAATTTATTTCTCTTGTAGTGTATCCAGTCCACGGATCATCCATTACTTATGGGATATTAACTCCTCCCCAACAGGAAGTGCAACAGGATTCACCCAGCAGAGCTGCTATATAGCTCCTCCCCTAACTGCCATTACCAGTCATTCGACCGAAAACATGCAGAGAAAGGAAAACCATAGGGTACAGTGGTGACTGTAGTTTAATGGAAAAATTACCTGCCTTAAAGTGACAGGGCGGGCCATGGACTGGATACACTACAAGAGAAATAAATTTATCAGGTAAGAATAAATTATGTTTTCTCTTGTTAAGTGTATCCAGTCCACGGATCATCCATTACTTATGGGATACCAATACCAAAGCTAAAGTACACGGATGACGGGAGGGACAGGCAGGCTCTTTATACGGAAGGAACCACTGCCTGAAGAACCTTTCTCCCAAAAACAGCCTCCGAAGAAGCAAAAGTGTCAAATTTGTAAAATTTGGAAAAAGTATGAAGAGAAGACCAAGTTGCAGCCTTGCAAATCTGTTCAACAGAAGCCTCATTCTTAAAGGCCCAAGTGGAAGCCACAGCTCTAGTAGAATGTGCTGTAATTCTTTCAGGAGGCTGCTATCCAGCAGTCTCATAGGCTAACCGTAATATGCTACGAAGCCAAAAGGAGAGAGAGGTAGCCGAAGCTTTTTGACCTCTCCTCTGACCAGAATAAACGACAAACAGGGAAGACGTTTGTCGAAAATCCTTAGTTGCCTGTAGATAAAATTTCAGGGCACGGACTACATCTAGATTGTGTAGCAGACGTTCCTTTTTCGAAGAAGGATTAGGACACAAAGATGTAACCACAATCTCTTGATTGATATTCCTGTTAGTGACCACCTTAGGTAGGAACCCAGGTTTAGTACGCAGAACTACCTTGTCTGAATGAAAAATCAGATAAGGAGAATCACAATGTAAGGCAGATAACTCAGAGACTCTTCGAGCCGAGGAAATCGCCATTAAAAACAGAACTTTCCAAGATAACAACTTGATATCAATGGAATGAAGGGGTTCAAACGGAACCCCCTGTAAAACATTAAGAACTAAGTTCAAACTCCATGGTGGAGCAACAGTTTTAAACACAGGCTTGATCCTAGCTAAAGCCTGACAAAAAGCTTGAACGTCCGGAACTTCTGACAGACGTTTGTGTAAAAGAATGGACAGAGCTGAAATCTGTCCCTTTAAGGAACTAGCGGATAAACCCTTTTCTAAACCTTCTTGTAGAAAAGACAATATCCTCGGAATCCTAACCTTACTCCATGAGTAACTCTTGGATTCGCACCAATATAAGTATTTGCGCCATATCTTATGGTAAATCTTTCTGGTAACAGGCTTCCTAGCCTGTATTAAGGTATCAATAACTGACTCAGAAAAACCACGTTTTGATAAAATCAAGCGTTCAATTTCCAAGCAGTCAGCTTCAGAGAAATTAGATTTTGATGTTTGAAGGGACCCTGGATCAGAAGGTCCTGTTTCAGAGGTAGCGACCAAGGTGGACAGGATGACATGTCCACTAGATCTGCATACCAAGTCCTGCGTGGCCATGCAGGCGTTATTAGAATCACTGATGCTCTCTCCTGTTTGATTCTGGCAATCAATCGAGGAAGCATCGGGAAGGGTGGAAACACATAAGCCATCCCGAAGGTCCAAGGTGCTGTCAAAGCATCTATCAGAACCGCTCCCGGATCCCTGGATCTGGACCCGTAACGAGGAAGCTTGGCGTTCTGTCGAGACGCCATGAGATCTATCTCTGGTTTGCCCCAACGTCGAAATATTTGGGCAAAGACCAGCGGATGAAGTTCCCACTCCCCCGGATGAAAAGTCTGACGACTTAAGAAATCCGCCTCCCAGTTCTCCACTCCCGGGATGTGGATTGCTGACAGGTGGCAAGAGTGAGACTCTGCCCAGCGAATTATCTTTGATACTTCCATCATTGCTAGGGAGCTTCTTGTCCCTCCCTGATGGTTGATGTAAGCTACAGTCGTGATTTTGTCCGACTGAAACCTGATGAACCCCCGAGTTGTTAACTGGGGCCAAGCCAGAAGGGCATTGAGAACTGCTCTCAATTCCAGAATGTTTATTGGTAGGAGACTCTCCTCCTGATTCCATTGTCCCTGAGCCTTCAGAGAATTCCAGACAGCGCCCCAACCTAGTAGGCTGGCGTCTGTTGTTACAATTGTCCAGTCCGGCCTGCTGAATGGCATCCCCCTGGACAGATGTGGCCGAGAAAGCCACCATAGAAGAGAATTTCTGGTCTCTTGATCCAGATTCAGAGTAGGGGACAAGTCTGAGTAATCCCCATTCCACTGACTTAGCATGCACAATTGCAGCGGTCTGAGATGTAGACGTGCAAAGGGTACTATGTCCATTGCTGCTACCATTAAGCCGATCACCTCCATGCATTGAGCTACTGACGGGTGTTGAATGGAATGAAGGACACGGCATGCATTTTGAAGCTTTGTTAACCTGTCTTCTGTCAGGTAAATCTTCATTTCTACAGAATCTATAAGAGTCCCCAAGAAGGGAACTCTTGTGAGTGGAAAGAGAGAACTCTTCTTTTCGTTCACCTTCCATCCATGCGACCTTAGAAATGCCAGTACTAACTCTGTATGAGACTTGGCAGTTTGAAAGCTTGAAGCTTGTATCAGAATGTCGTCTAGGTACGGAGCTACCGCAATTCCTCGCGGTCTTAGTACCGCCAGAAGAGCACCCAGAACCTTTGTGAAGATTCTCGGAGCCGTAGCCAATCCGAATGGAAGAGCTACAAACTGGTAATGCCTGTCTAGAAAGGCAAACCTTAGATACCGGTAATGATCTTTGTGAATCGGTATGTGAAGGTAAGCATCCTTTAAATCCACTGTGGTCATGTACTGACCCTTTTGGATCATGGGTAAAATTGTCCGAATAGTTTCCATTTTGAACGATGGAACTCTTAGGAATTTGTTTAGGATCTTTAAATCCAAGATTGGCCTGAAAGTTCCCTCTTTTTTGGGAACCACAAACAGATTTGAGTAAAACCCTTGTCCTTGTTCCGACCGCGGAACCGGATGGATCACTCCCATTAATAAAAGATCTTGTACGCAGCGTAGAAACGCCTCTTTCTTTATTTGGTTTGTTGACAACCTTGACAGATGAAATCTCCCTCTTGGGGGAGAGAATTTGAAGTCTAGAAGGTATCCCTGAGATATGATCTCTAACGCCCAGGGATCCTGGACATCTGTTGCCCAAGCCTGGGCGAAGAGAGAAAGTCTGCCCCCCACTAGATCCGTTCCCGGATCGGGGGCCCTCGATTCATGCTGTCTTAGGGGCAGCAGCAGGTTTCCTGGCCTGCTTGCCCTTGTTCCAGGACTGGTTAGGTCTCCAGCCTTGTCTGTAGCGAGCAACAGCTCCTTCCTGTTTTGGTGCAGAGGAAGTTGATGCTGCTCCTGCTTTGAAATTACGAAAGGAACGAAAATTAGACTGTCTAGCCTTAGGTTTGGCTCTGTCTTGAGGCAGGGCATGGCCTTTACCTCCTGTAATGTCAGCGATAATTTCTTTCAACCCGGGCCCGAATAAGGTCTGCCCTTTGAAAGGTATATTAAGCAATTTAGATTTAGAAGTAACGTCAGCTGGCCAGGATTTTAGCCACAGTGCTCTGCGTGCCTGAATGGCGAATCCGGAATTCTTAGCCGTAAGTTTAGTTAAATGTACTACGGCATCTGAAATAAATGAGTTAGCTAACTTAAGGGCTTTAAGCTTGTGTGTAATCTCATCTAATGGAGCTGATTCAAGTGTCTCTTCCAGAGACTCAAACCAAAATGCTGCTGCAGCCGTGACAGGCGCAATGCATGCAAGAGGTTGCAATATAAAACCTTGTTGAACAAACATTTTCTTAAGGTAACCCTCTAACTTTTTATCCATTGGATCTGAAAAGGCACAGCTATCCTCCACCAGGATAGTGGTACGCTTAGCTAAAGTAGAAACTGCTCCCTCCACCTTAGGGACCGTTTGCCATAAGTCCCGTGTGGTGGCGTCTATTGGAAACATCTTTCTAAATATCGGAGGGGGTGAGAACGGCACACCGGGTCTATCCCACTCCTTAGTAACAATTTCAGTAAGTCTCTTAGGTATAGGAAAAACGTCAGTACTCGCCGGTACCGCAAAATATTTATCCAACCTACACATTTTCTCTGGTATTGCAACTGTGTTACAATCATTCAGAGCCGCAAACACCTCCCCTAGTAATACACGGAGGTTTTCCAGCTTAAATTTAAAATTTGAAATATCTGAATCCAGTCTGTTTGGATCAGAACCGTCACCCACAGAATGAAGTTCTCCGTCCTCATGTTCTGCCACCTGTGACGCAGTGTCTGACATGGCCCTAATATTATCAGCGCACTCTGTTCTCACCCCAGAGTGATCACGCTTACCTCTTAGTTCTGGTAATTTAGCCAAAACCTCAGTCATAACAGTAGCCATATCCTGTAATGTGATTTGTAATGGCCGCCCAGATGTACTCGGCGCTACAATATCACGCACCTCCCTCTGAGCGGGAGATGTAGGTACTGACACGTGAGGCGAGTTAGTCGGCATAACTCTCCCCTCGTTGTTTGGTGAAATATGTTCAATTTGTACAGATTGACTTTTATTTAAAGTAGCATCAATACAGTTAGTACATAAATTTCTATTGGGCTCCACTTTGGCTTTAGCACATATAGCACAGATATCTTCCTCTGAATCAGACATGTTTAACACACTAGCAAATAAACTAGCAACTTGGAAATACTTTTCAAGTAATTTACTATAATATGAAAACGTACTGTGCCTATAAGAAGCACAGAAAAAGTTATGACAGTTGAAAATTAATAAACTGAAAAGTTATAGCATCAAATCTTTGTAAAAAACACAATTTTAGCAAAGGATTGCTCCCATTAGCAAAGGATAACTAACCCTGATAGCAGAAAAATAAAATAAAAATAAAAATACAGAAATAAACGTTTTTTTTATCACAGTCAACTACAATCTCACAGCTCTGCTGTGAGTGATTACCTCCCTCAAAACAAGTTTTGAAGACCCCTGAGTTCTGTAGAGATGAACCGGAAGACAATAAACTTCTGACTGAATTTTTTGATGCGTAGCAAAAGCACCAAAAAAGGTTCCTCCCCCTCACACATAACAGTGAGAGAGATCAGTAAACTGTCATAAATTAAATAAAACGACTGCCAAGTGGAAAAAAATAGTGCCCAAAACATTTTTTCACCCAGTACCTCAGAAAATTAAACGATTTTACATGCCAGCAAAAAACGTTTAACATTAATAAATTGAGTGTTATTAAAAAGCCTGTTGCTAGTCCCTGCAAATTAGGCTAAAGTTTTATGCATACAGTATAATTCCAGTGAAGTGCCATTCCCCAGAATACTGAAGTGTAAAATATACATACATGACAGCCTGATACCAGTTGCTGCTACTGCATTTAAGACTGAGTTTACATTATATCGGTATGGCAGAATTTTCTCATCAATTCCATTGTCAGAAAATAATAAGCTGCTACATACCTCTTTGCAGATTAATCTGCCCGCTGTCCCCTGATCTGAAGTTTACCTCTCCTCAGATGGCCGAGAAACAGCAATATGATCTTATGATCTTAACTACTCCGGCTAAAATCATAGAAAAACTCAGGTAGATTCTTCTTCAAATTCTACCAGAGAAGGAATAACACACTCCGGTGCTATTATAAAATAACAAACTTTTGATTGAAGGTATGAAACTAAGTATAATCACCACAGTCCTCTCACACATCCTATCTATTCGTTGGGTGCAAGAGAATGACTGGTAATGGCAGTTAGGGGAGGAGCTATATAGCAGCTCTGCTGGGTGAATCCTCTTGCACTTCCTGTTGGGGAGGAGTTAATATCCCATAAGTAATGGATGATCCGTGGACTGGATACACTTAACAAGAGAAAAGTGCTCCCCCTGCTGGCCGCCCATACAAATAGCCCAACCGCACACTAAAAATTGTGTGATTAAAAAAGGTATAGGCTCAGTTATGGGCGGCGCTGCAGGAACATAGGAAAAATATGCAAATGGATATGGCAGGCTATACTTCTCTACCGCACGTGCGGTAGAGAAGTATAGAGGTATATAAAAGGGTTTTTTTTAAATAGACTAGAAGTCTAGACTAGAAATTTTTTGGCTGAAAGAATATAATTTTTCCAATAGGAGAAATTATATTTATTCAGCCAAAAAAAATATTATTTTTTTTTCCTTTGGGTGTTCACATGCGGGAGTGCTCAAATGGAGGAGCCTCCACTGCCTCTTGGTACCATTTGGAGTCAGCATATTTCTTTAGACTAGAAACTTCCCATTTGGAAATAGAAGACAAGTGGGGCGCCTCATGTGTATATCAGAATGCCAAACAATCAAAATAAGAACACTCAAATTAGGCCCAAGTACACTTATGTACTGGTAGACGCAGGCTGGTAACTTGGGGTGTACCAGCTAACCCTCTCCAGGCATAGGTTGGTCAGTGCAGGGGAATCCTGCCACACTCAGTGTGAATGAATGGTCAGTGGCAGTAATGGAAACTGCTCAATAAGGTGGTAAACCAAAGCTTGTATAAAACAAGTTAGTTTATTAAAAAACATTAAAAGCATTGACAAGCAGTAGTTACAATACAACACGTTTCTCAGCCCCCCCCCATGGGCTGTTTCATCAGGCATAATACACCTTTTAACTGACAATCTATTTAAACTAAGCCTTGACCAATAGTTAACGAGGACACACCCATTGTGGGCATGTGTAAATACAAACATTCCTAATTGATTAATTCAAATCACAACCCACAACATGTTTATCATCATCATAAATATAGAAATACTAAGCTGAACATTGTGATCTAAACATAGTCAACCAGCAAATTAGCATACAGTAATATTCATCATTTATATATTGTAAAACACCACATTGTGCTGGGATGATTTGCGATAAAAAAAACTATACGATAGTCCAATATTTCAATATTGCAATGCATGTGACAATATACATAGTCATTATACAGATTCATATGTTAACATCCAATGTACAATCATCATAGATTCCCAACATAATGCATACATTCATCACAGCTCCTAATTATCCTCATCTTGAAAGAGATCAAAATAGAATTTAAATGTGTTTCTGAAGGAATTATTTACCGTTAGAAATATATAATATAATTATTCCATAATTTTAGGTAATACTTACTATTTTAGATCATGGTCATATAAAGATCGTTCTCATATTCTTTAGGTGTAATAAGTGAGTATTTTAAACTACTGAATAGACAAAGCCTGCTTTTTGTAAACTTGTAATAGCAGCGCTATAGGGAGGTGAAATAACGCTGCTTTTGTTGCGGTTGTTAATTTCCCTATAGCGCTCAAAACTCGTAATCTAGCTGAGTGTGTTTTCCTTGATTATTAGATCTATAATCTTAAAAGAACATTCTATTAAATAGCTGTCCCATGTAGAGTTAATCCCTTCTAATAGAGGATCTTTCAAATTATTTCATGGTCTTTTCCTAAATCTTAGGCCTCTTGGTACCATTTGGAGTCAGTATATTTCTTTAGACTAGAAACTTCCCATTTGAGTTTTAATGGTTTGGTTGATTTGTTCTTATATGTTTTAAATATCTTATAAATGTTACTATTCTCACTTTCCTGTGTTGATTCAAAATTGGAGAGACTAAAATTATCATTAATATCACTCTTCCATTCCTCATCATTAATCATAGCCATAATTAAGTCTTTTGGGACCTTCCAAACAGGGAAAACACTCTCCAAACCAGTGTGTATAATGCTTAATTATAGTGGAGAGTCATGGTACTTCATGTAAATGGGGCAGTAACCCCTACAATAGTTGAAAAAAATGATTCAAATTGCCAGCTCAATCCATTATCAGATTTTTAGATAGCCCTAGATATTGCTTAATTATATATCTAGGGGTGCAAGGGGCATACATATAAAAAAGAGTAATTTAAAGAAAAAGAAGAAGATAGAAAAATAAGAGATCACAGTATGCTGTATAAAGCTATTAACCACTGGGTGTAGAGGTCCCTGAATGGATGGAAGCAGAACCCCTTCCAATAATTAAACAGATGCCTCTAGATTTATATACAGAAAATATGTAATATATTTATTCACCAATAAATCTTAAAAAATAAATGCATGCAATAAAAAGGTTGGTGCGTATATTTAATTGCTAATGTGTGATGCCTATCTACCAATGGCCATTGGGATGATGTACTAGTCCCTTTATAGTATAAGAGCTCTTATGGATCATAGTAGAGGGGTTATAAATGTCCCATTATCTTGTGGCCTGTTTGGGCCTATGGAGCCAGGAGCAAGTCCATTTCTGTGATAAAACAATTTCCATTTTTAAACTTCGTTATTTATAATCCAAAGTATGCAAAATACAATTGCTTATGGAGCAAGTATAAACAAGTGTAATTCCACCAATGTAGCGCTGTATTGATAAGCAACAACAATGTTAGTAAACAGCTGCAATATTGGTTAGCAATAGCGGTAGCTGTAAGCAAGCCAAATTTCCCAGTAGTTTATTCTGGCAGTCAGAGTGATAAATGTGGTAAGTCAACAAGCAAGCAGTTGTTAGTATGTCAGTAAATATTAGACACAGATCAAATATTGAGCAATTGACTCTCCGTGAGAGTCCCGAATCATGCACTGAATATGTTTGTCTACAATCAACTTTACAGGGTACAACCTACTGAGGTGTATTCCTCACTCAAGGGACCCTATTAGTTTAGTGCAAAGTGGATAGATCTCACCGGTCTTCTTGTCGGAGGCTCCGCCGTGTCAAATCCAATCACTCGAATATAAATCAATTGTGCTGTTTGGCTAGCAAATCCGTTCATCTGCTCCTCTTACCACTATATGCTGATCCAGTGGCTGTTAAATTCTCTTTTACCCCCGCTTTCTTCGTACATCCGTTATAACCTCCACGGCACCATTGGTTAAGGATCCTTCGGCTGGCCTAGCCGAGGACTAAAAACACAAACGCATACTCCTATTTTACCAGGCATCATTGTATCAAAATAATATCCTATTCATATTCATATATCTACAATCAGCTCCTATTCTATGCACTCATAACATTGTTCCTTCAATGTTCAATCAATATATGTTGAGTACATATTGCTGGATTTTAATAATAGCAACTCTCATAAACAAGAAATCTCAAGATAAAAAACACACAGAGAGAAAAAGAAATTATATGGGGGGACATATTATGGGTGTAAAATATTTTAGTTATTCTAACTATTGCCTATAGCAAAAAATATATTGCTATATTGTCTAGTATTCATATAATGAAAATCATCCATTTTTGTATCTCCTATATATAATTAATTTAGTATATTGGATGTGCATGTGTCATCCTATTATCTGTTTTCAATCATGTAGACTAAGGCATAAATATTTATTTTCCCCAAACTATCCAAAGCAGTGGTTTATGTAACATCAGTGAGATATATAATAACCGAACACTTTTTACAGGAAAGGTGCAAAATGTATTTCCTCATTTAGGCCTTTAGGTTTGAGGGTGTCCATATTATGGATCAATTTACATTCCGCCTGTAATAAGCGTTTGTCCAAATCTCCCCCTCTCCCTTGTTGGTCTATAAGTTCTACAGCTTTTAACTGTGTTATGAGATCGATTTTTCTTCCTGTTTGTATAAAATTCTATTCTTTCGCTCGCTGGTAGTTTTGTTTTAAACTATTATGTGAATATCCTCTATCCAATAGTCTTTTTGTTAGTTTTTTGGCATGAGTATTAAAGGACTCTACCGTGGAGCAATTTCACTTACATCTAAGGTATTGGCCATATGGAATTCCTCTGGTCACTGTATTACTATGGTGACTGTCTGCCCTTAGTATCGTATTCGATCACGTATCTATTCTGAAAATTTCAATCTGAATGATACCCTCTTTTATGGATATTGTAAGGTCTAAGAAAGTGATCACCTCCCTACTATATTCATATGTAAATTTTAGATTGGAGGAATTTAAGTTCATTGATTTAATGAACTCTTCCAATTCCTCTTGTTGGTTTATAAGTTCTAAGCCTACAGCTTTTAAGCCTATTGGCGAACTATTATGGCATTTAAAAAAATGTCTTGCTACACTGCTATCTTTCCATTGTTCCTTTTTAATGTCCCTTTTGTGTTCTTTAACCCTATCTCTCAATTCTCTGTAGGTCTTTCCTATGTACAATAGGGGACATGAACATGATACTGCATATACCACTCCCTCACTCCTACAATTTATTTGTTCTATAATTTTGTGTGTTTTACCCTGTGCATCTGTAATTTTATTTCCTTTCTGGATATTTTTGCAGATACTGCATTTTCCACATGGAAAACTTCCATCTTTTTTCTGATAATTCTGTAACCAATTTTGTCTAGAATCTGGATTCCTAAAATGACTGTGTACTAATTTGTCCCGTAAATTAGGTGATCTCCTGGGGGTCATGAGTGGTGTTTCATCTACTATTTTATACATAGTTGAATCTATCATTAATATGTCCCAATGTTTGATTAGTATCGATCTTATATCCTTCCATTTATTGTTAAATGTTGAGATAAATCTTACAATACTGTGTTTTGAGATCGATTTTCTTCCTGTTTGTATAAAATTCTATCCCAAGGGATTTCTTTTGCTCGCTGGTAGTTTTGTTTTAAACTATTATGTGAATATCCTCTATCCAATAGGCTTTTTGTTAGTTTTTTGGCATGAGTATTAAAGGATTCTACTGTGGAGCAATTTCTCTTACATCTAAGGTATTAACCATATGGAATTCCTCTGGTCACTGTATTAATATCAATATCAATATCAATATTAAATCTGCCCTTAGTATCGTATTCGCTGACGTATACAGGAAAGGAAACATACAATCTAAAGAGTCAACAATGAACACAGTTTAAAAAAATGCAATAGATACTGACGTTTCAGAAACAAATGATCTTAAAATAATTGAACTCAAAACAAAGTATTAGCAGCGCAACTAAATGGAGAGGGGGTGTGGCAGAATTTTTTAACCGGAAGTGCAAGTAATAAAAAATCAATAGTAAATATCGCTATAACAGACAACAATAAATACTAAATGCTTCGTGGAGAAAAACAATGATATTCCAATTCTATCAAATATCTAAAACATGTATATACCTTTAAAATGAGCTGCACCTCCAAAAGTGCTATATACTGAAGTTTATATAGGTAAATGCCTGTATCTATAATGAATGTTGACCAATATCTTACTATGAAATACCCAAATGCAAATCCAACAGAATCAAAGGGGAATACATTTACCACTTTCACAAGCTGAGGGTAAGAATATTGGCAATAGTCCAGGGGAGTCCCAACAGAACTTTTAGTTTTCAGCAGTTTCCAAGGTAATTCCTAGATCCTTGATCCGTGGGCTGCAGCTGCTTTCAAAGGTGTGTCACCCAACACTCTCTATAAGACAATCCTATTGAAAAAGAAACAAGCGCTAGCCCATATCAAGGTAGACGTTATAAACTTTATTCCACACACCGGTTAAAAACACTTACAAGATAAAAAAAGGTAATAAGCCTGTATCCCAATCAGGGAAGAATAGTGGAAAGTCTCAGATTCTTAGTCCAAATCCGGTGTATCTGAAGTCTTTTAATATGTTGAGGGTAAATGGTTATACATTAGGCTACTAAGCGTGCCCTTAAATTGCTAATGCCTCCTTCCTAATGGCTGCTGAACGGCCAATCCGGTGTATCAATCCAGACCAGCCTCACTTTATGGGTGTTACTGAACTGACCATCATTGTGTCGTTACCCAATCGGATATCCCAGGTGAAAGCTGCATCATGGTTATTTCAGCTCGATAGGCAGTGTCATTGTCGAAAAGTCATATGACAGTTAGAAGTCAGACTGCCAATACCTTTAATAGTCTAGAAAACAACTCTTGACAAGTTCGAAAGGGAATTCATTTAAAACATTCATTTAGAACGGGCAGCAGGTTAATCTATCTAAACATCCTGTATTATGACTATATCTAGGATGTTAAAACCTATTACACAGTGTATATATAAAGATAAACACTAAGTTAAAAACATTATTCATATAATATGCAGAAAAAAATCTGATTACAATAAAAATATATATGTACAATATTACAAGTCTATATAAATAAAATCATAAATAAAACCAATAATACAAAATGCATTCATAATTCCACTGTGTACCTAAAATATTTACATTATTTATCCTTGCATTGTTCTTATATCATGAATGCCTGCAGATCCAAGTCTATGTTTAACCCTTTGGGTGTCATACAGTCTAGCATATGTATCCATTTGGTTTCACATTGCCTTAATTTCATTAATCTTTGCTGTTCATTACCTATGGAAGCTGGTATAGTTTCTAGGATTCTAACTGACAAATTTTTGGGATTTTGTCTATGTGTTGTTTTAAAATGCTCTGAGACGCTATGATTCTCATAGCCCCTTTTAATGTTCTCTGTGTGTTCGTATATGCGGTGCTTCACCGTACTTTTGGTCCTGCCCACATAGATTTTATTACACTCGCAGGTAAGGCTGTACACCGCATACACGGACACACAAGAAGCCTTATCCTTAATTTTAAACTCTTTTGTTTGGTCCCAATTTTAGATGGAGTCTCCCTTTTTAATCAGTCCACACATGCAGCAGTTTAGTCTGCCACACTTAATAGTTCCTTCCTTATTCAGACTCCAAGCTGAGAGTGTCCCTTTGAAATCCTTCCCAGATCTTAATTTGGAAGGGGCCAGTATATTTTTTATATTTTTAGTTTTCTTAAAGATAGTAACTGGATTTTTCTCCAAATGAGGACCCAAAATAGGGTCAGATAACAGGATATTCCAATGCCTCTTTAAGGTAGATTTAATAAAACCAGCCCCTAAATTGTATGCAGTAATAAACTTTGCTTCTGTTTTCTTATTGCTAAAAAGAGTTTTATCCTTATTTAACATTAATTCCTCCCTACTTCTCATTCTACTATCATTTTTAGCTTTCAGGATTAAACTTTCATCATACCCTTTCTGTAATAATTTATGTTTTAGGATGTTGGCTTCTTTCTCAAAATCCTCTAGAGCCGTACAATTTCTACGGATTCTTAGAAATTGACCCAATGGTATGTTATTTTTCCATTGGGGTAGATGTCCACTCTCTGTGTTTAGGAAACCGTTACTATCGGTGGTTTTTCTGTAATTTTTCACTGCTGTTTTGTTAGTAATCGTGTCCACATACAGGAGCAGATCTAGAAATTCCATCTGTTCTTTATTCACTTTCCCTGTGAATTCTAGATTGGATTTAATAAGTTTAATACATGGTTGTAAAAAAATAGGATTTAATAAGTTTAATACTTGGTTTGATGTCGCGAACATAAAAATTTGGGTTCGCGAACGGCGAACGCAAACTTCCGCAAATGTTTGCGAATGGGCGAACCGGGCGAACCGCCATAGACTTCAATAGGCAGGCGAATTTTAAAACCCACAGGGACTCTTTCTGGCCACAATAGTGATGGAAAAGTTGTTTCAAGGGGACTAACACCTGGGGCGCGATCCGATAAAGATCGTAGTTTGCGGCGCAAGAGAGGGAACCCCCGCCACCCGTAGTTTCAGCTCGCAACTCAAGCTATCCTATATACGGCGCCGTCAGATGCTTAAGTGCCGTAAGTCTGATAAACCAGCGATGTCCAGAAATCTGCGTAAGTACTAATTTCTGGAGTCGCCAGTGACTTACGGCACTTTAGAAACTGCCGGCGGCTACAAAACCTGACTAAATTATGAAATCTCCCGTACTGTCTAACACGCCTCCCAAACATAGCCCGACACGTCTAACCCTCTATCCCCCCTCACTATCCTAACAATAAAAAATGTATTACCCCCTAAACCGCCGCTCCCGGACCCCGCCTCCACCTAATAAAGTTATTAACCCCTAAACTGCCGCTCCCGGACCCCGCCGCCACCTACATTATCTATATTACCCCCTAATGTGAGCTCCTACCCCGCCGCCATCTACATTAACTACCCCCTAATGTGAGCTCCTACCCCGCTGCCATCTACATTAACTACCCCCTAATGTGAGCCCCTTACACCGCCGCCAGCTATATTAAAATTATTAACCCCTAATTTAATCCCCCTACCCCGCCGCCAGCTATATTAAATACATTAACCCCTAATCTAATCCCCCTATACAGCCGCCAGCTATATTAAATAGATTAACCCCTAATCTAATCCCCCTACACTGCCGCCAGCTATATTAACTATATTAACCCTAATTATATTAGGGTTAATATAGTTAATATAGTTATTATATTATATATATTAACTATATTAACTCTAATTATATTAGGGTTAATATTGTCATTATATTATATATATATTAAGTATAATAACCCTATCTAACTCTAACATCCCTAACTAAATTCTTATTAAAATAAATCTAATTAATATTAATATTATTAATTAAAATATTCCTATTTAAATCTAAATACTTACCTATAAAATAAACCCTAAGATAGCTACAATGTAATTAATAATTACATTGCAGCTATTTTAGGGTTTATATTTATTTTACAGGTAACTTGGTATTTATTTTAACTAGGTACAAAAGCTATTAAATAGTTAATAACTATTTAATAGCTACCTAGTTAAAATAATTACCAATTTACCTGTAAAATAAATCCTAACCTAAGTTACAAATACACCTACACTATCAATAAATTAAATAAACTACAAATATCTAAACTAAAATACAATTAAATAAACTAAACTAAATTACAAAAAACAAACAAACACTAAATTACAAAAAATAAAAAAAGATTACAAGATTTTTAAGCTAATTACACCTATTCTAAGCCCCCTAATAAAATAATAAAGCCCCCCAAAATAAAAAAATGTCCCTACCCTATTCTAAAATACAAAAGTTAACAGCTCTATTACCTTACCAGCCCTTAAAAGGGCCTTTTGCAGGGCATGCCCCAAAGAAATCAGCTCTTTTGCCTGTAAAAAAAAAACACAATACCACCCCCCAACATTACAACCCACCACCCACATACCCCTACTCTAACCCAAACCCAAACCCCCCTTAAATAAACCTAACACTTCCCCCCTGAAGATCTCCCTACCTTGTCTTCACCCAGCCCTAGCAGAACTCTTCATCCGATCCGGGCGATGTCTTCATCCAAGCGGCAAAGAAGAAGTCTTCCATCCGGCGATGTCTTCAATCAAGCGGCAGAGAAGAGGTCCTCCATCGGGGCGAAGTTTTCTTCCAAGCGGCATCTTCAATCTTCTTTCTTCGCTCCTTGGATGAAGACATCGCCGGATGGAAGACTTCTTCTCTGCCGCTTGATTGAAGACATTGCCCGGATCGGATGAAGAGTTCTGCCCGGCTGGGTGAAGACAAGGTA
Source organism: Bombina bombina (assembly GCF_027579735.1). Taxonomy (NCBI): domain Eukaryota; kingdom Metazoa; phylum Chordata; class Amphibia; order Anura; family Bombinatoridae; genus Bombina; species Bombina bombina. The sequence continues at coordinate 1,067,804,238 of NC_069504.1, forward strand.
GGGAGATCTTCAGGGGGGTAGTGTTAGGTTTATTTAAGGGGGGTTTGGGTTAGAGTAGGCGTATGTGGGTGGTGGGTTGTAATGTTGGGGGGTGGTATTGTGTTTTTTTTTTACAGGCAAAAGAGCTGATTTCTTTGGGGCATGCCCCGCAAAATGGCCTTATAAGGGCTGGTAAGGTAATAGAGCTGGTAACTTTTGTATTTTAGAATAGGGAAGGGACATTTTTTTATTTTGGGGGGCTTTATTATTTTATTAGGGGGCTTAGAATAGGTGTAATTAGCTTAAAAATCTTGTAATCTTTTTTTATTTTTTGTAATTATGGCCTAGATTTGGAGTTTGGCGGTAGCCGTGAAAACCAGCGTTAGAGGCTCCTAAAGCTGGTTTTAGGCTACCTCCGGTATTTGGAGTCACTCAAAAAAGGGTCTAACGCTCACTTTTCAGCCGCGACTTTTCCATACCGCAGATCCCCTTACGTCAATTGCGTATCCTATCTTTTCAATGGGATTTTCTC